>NW_007260123.1:133962-146590 GCF_000164805.1 Carlito syrichta
CAAAAAAAAAAAAAAAAAAAAAACCTAACACAAAAAGGTAAGCTCAGCCCTCCTTTTGGTGATGTAATATATTACTTGTAAGAGGACTCAGGCAGCATGGCTGCGAAGCTTGGATCTCTCCTGTATTGGTGCTCCCTGCTCATTTTGTGACCCAGCAAGGAACTTAATCCCTCTTGGCAGTCACCCAAAACAAGCTTCTATTTTTATCAACCTTGAAGTTAAGAGCCGAGGGAAAGCTTGTGTACTTTACTGTTTACTTTGTGTAAGTGGGTGCTAGTTTGACACTATGATTACATTTTTATTTCCAAATTTCAAGGATTGACAGATTCTAGCATGTGAATACTTATATAATAACTGCCTAAGATTCTGAGAAAATTGTTAGCAAAACTCATTTTAAGATATATTTATTAAGCTTATAACCTTGTGTTGCAAATTGTTTTTGCTTAAAAATAATTTTAGAATTTGTTTCCTGTCCTATCGATGATTACAATTCTAGGGGAAAGATAGGAAAGAATTGAACATAAACAGAAAGGATCAACAAATATTTTGTTAACAACCTTGACATTGAAGAATTTTTGGAGACAGTTTTCTTTATTGGAAGTAGAAGTGTAGTTATTATAACAACATTGTTTGAATCTGATTAACTGAAATATTCAGTAAATTTTTTTTCCTCTTATTCAAGTATACTTGATTTTTAGAAGTCACAGGAAAATGGGAATGATAAGCATACATTAAATATTTCAAACAAGTACATAAACAATTCCAATAAACAAAAATAAGGAAAAACAGTATACAACATTTTTGTGTTCATTATACACGCTCAACTCCACTCCTGTGTGCCCTTATTTATGAATGTGTCCCAGAGTAATTAAAATAACTACTCTGCAAACTTTAATTTTATCATTTGTGAAACAGGAACAACTTTTCTTAACATTGTTTTTTACTCTGTACATTCAAAATATGCTCCCTATAATCCTATCAGGCACTAGATAAACGACCAAAGGAAATGGTCCTACCTACTACTTAATAAGGCAGGAAAATATCCTCAACATTTAAGAGAAAGTTTAAATAACTCTAGTGAAATTATCCCAGATCCCCACCAATATGTTTAGTATTTTATTAACCAAGAAATTCAGCTAAGCAATTTGATAAATTTGTATTTTCATTGAATTTTTTTATCAATCAGTTTTTTTCTGGACTTTCATTTTATCTTAGGTAACTCATAGAAGTCAGAAAAATCAGAACGAGCCAGCCATTATTTCCTGAAGTAGCTCTTTTCCCACTTGCCTGGAAGGTAGATGTTAGGAAACTGTGGGAAATTAAATTGAAAAAGAAAGTTTAGGCCATTTCATGATGGGTAAGAAAGTGACGGTAAGAATTCTATTCTGTGGGCAATGGGGAGTCTTTGAAGGTTTTAGCAGGGGAGTAACTTGTTCTGAACTGTAGAAGATTAATTTGACATTGGTGTCTAGAATTCATTAGATGGGAAGAAGCAGGAGTTAGAAATTTGTTTTAATAGTCTGGATGAGAGGCAATGCATCTCTGTACAAGGATAGTAGTAATGGGAAAGCAGAGAAGGAAATGTGGCAAGAAGCAGTACTTTGATTGGCTAAGACTGATTGACTAATTAGATATAAGAAATTTAGGAGGGGCAGCAGTCAGGTGTAAACTGGGTAGGGAAATAAAAATGGCATCTAAACCAAAAAGAAGAAAGAAGCAGTTAGGAGACATGGAAAGCATTGCAAAAATAAAAGAATTATGAAAGCAGTGTATAGCTAATTTAAATAAATTTGTATTAATACTTCCAGAAAAAGTCATATTCCAGTGTAATAATAATGACTATGAATTTTCCGGAAAACAGTGTGTCATGTATGTGATAACTAATATATCATGTATAATTTTTTCTATGTCCCTTCAAGATATACGTGTATATAACTTCAAGTATATACATGTATATCAAGTATACATGAAGTATACTTCAAGATATACTTGTATATAGTAGATATACAAAGTAAGAACAAAGCTCCTAGAAGGAAATAAATCTTTCCAAGCATTACCCAGCTTACTAGTGGTTGAATAAGAATCAAAATACAGATCTGTCTGATTTAAAGGTCTGTTCTCTTTCTACATGCCATGTGTCCTCTCTTATGTAGAAAAAGTCTTACAGATTTGTTGCCTGTGAGCTTTGAAAAAAAATGATAACAATGGAGATAATTATGGTTTATTATTAGTATATCACTAATAATATGGTAAACTATGCTAAATTATTCACATATTAAAATGAAATATTTTTAACACACAGGATATTACAGAAAATAATATACCATATGCCAATGTACTATCATGCAAAATTATTTTAATGTTTTGTCATATCTATTTCAGATTTTTTTTGAGTTGGAGTCTCACTCTGTTGCCCAGGCTAGAGTGCAGTGGCACACTCATGGCCACTCCAGAGTTGACCTGCTGGGCTCCAGTCATCCTTCCACCTCAGCCTTACAAGTGGCCAGCACTATAGGCAAGTGCTACCTCAACTGGCTAATTTTTTGATTTAGTGTAGAGATGAGGTCTTGCCAAGTTGCCTGGGCTGATCTCAAACCCGTGGGCTCAGGCAATTCACTCACCTTAACCTCTCAAAATTACTGGGATTACAGGCTGAGCCACCGAGCTTCTTTTCATCCAAAGTTTTATACCCCACAATTTCAGGTTTTATTTGTCTTTACAAATACTATAATTTCATCATTTTTATTTTGCTGATGAAGCAACTGAAGTGCTAGCAGTTAGGTAATTTGCTCAAACTGTCTATAGAATAGACAGTTCCAAAGCTGGAGCTAGCTTGGCTCTGAAGTATGTCCTATTTATACTACTCTAAACTCTTTTGGAAATCTATCAAAGGCCTAGAAATGAAAAAAAATTATTTCAAATTTAAAACATGGGAAAAATTTAGATCCCAGAATTGATAACTCAGATACTCAAATTGATCCAGATGCTTAAATTGATAGCTTATGAACTCATAAAAGAAATAATGCATCATTAAAAGTCAACATTGGATGATCAAAAATAGGTCATACTAAACCTGGTTTCATAAGAAATGGTGTTGTAACAATGGATTATTATGCTGCCATAAAGAAGGACAAACATAATGACTTCACATCAACTTGGATGAATTTTGATTCTATCACACTCAGTGATCTGTCACAGAAACAGAGAAGAGTACTGTATGTTCTCACTCATAAGCAGACCCTGAACAATTACCATAATACTTTAAGAAAGGGACTGACTGGCAGTAGTGGGATACTACTGGGGTGGGAGTGGCCAGGGGACCCAATATCAATAAGGGTACCAGATTTCAAACCAGGAAAAGTGGGGACCAAATGGAGGCCCAAACTTTACCTGTATGATGACCACTTGTATACCTAATCCTGAATTGTACCCCACATCTTTAAAATAAAAAAAAAAATGGCGTTATAGACTGGTATAAAAAATGAACAGTGTGCATATATGTTGTCTTCAAATGATGCAATTATGGAAAAGATAACATACATGAGGTCCAACAGTTGAGTTCGCAAACTCATCCTAGAAAGAGTACTACATAACTCATTGCTGAATATCACTTTGGTCACCTTCAAAGTATTCCCCTTGGGAAGCTTTGCATCAGTGCCAGGTACTAGTCCACCTGCCAAAGCAATTTTGGAATTCTTTTTCTGGAATGACCATCAGGGCTGTTGTCATATTACTCTTGATGTCCTGAATGTCATCAAATGTCTTCCTTTTAATATTTCCTTTATATTTGGGCAAATAAAAAAGTCATTGGGGGCCAGATCATGTGAGAAGGGAGAGTGTTCCAATACAGTTATTTGTATACTGCTGCCAACGTAAGCACATTGTGGCAAGTTAGTGAATTTAATTGTCTGAACTCAACAAATAACAAAGACGACTCTAATGACCATTCCAAAAAAAGAGTTCAAAAATTGCTTTGACAGTTGAACTAGGCACTGGAGTTGGTATATAGTTTCCCAAGGGGAGTACCTCAAAGGTGACTATAGTGATATACAACAACAAGGTATGCAGTTCTCTTTTTCTAGTATGGTAGGTCTATTATAAGCATATAAGTATGAAAGTCTATTATAAGTGTAGGCTTGCTTATAATAGACTTTCCTGAATTTATACCTAGACTTTATAGCAATTAAAATTCAATGTTACCCTGAAAGACATTCTCCAGTGCTGTGTCTTATGGTTCTGATCTGGTCCTCTTCATTGAAATTGTTGTTCATAGCAGTAGTTCTCACTGTTTTTACATCTGCGGCACAGTTTCAAACATAAATCGTTCTATAGCATGCTTGAAATGATTAAATGGCAGCTATAGTTATTGGACTTTTCATTTGGTCACTCTTTCCTCAAAGTTCCATATTAGAGTAGTTTGCTGAATGCCCTGCTTCCTTTTTTACTTTCTGTGCATATGTGAGGGAACATTTTTGTATGCTTTGGTTCTCTGGTGCCTACTTGATATCACCTTGTGTCTTGAGGGCTACATGTAAATGTGTAAGTGCTTTATCATCTCTGTCCTCTCAGTTCGATGCTTCATTTAATAGATGAGCATATAGATCTGTTTTTTAGCCTGTTTCTTGCAAACACAAATTTTACATAAGGGTTAACTTTTTTGATGGGATACCTATGACTGCACAGTACACTGATGTAGCAAGGCTCAATGATTGAGAATTGCTGATTTATTATGTGATTAAAATCACAGAACAGAAGGTACATGCATTTTCAAGTTTATAGATAGCAGAAGGTAATAGGGATAGTTATAATTCTTCAGTGAGATGAATAAATTATATGTTCTAAGAAGATGTATGCACAGACACACATGCTTATACACTAAGCAAAATCTAAATAATCTAGATACTGGATGGGGAAAGATTTGAACTAAAAATATATGAAAATATGGTGTGATATAAATTTTTGTTAATGGTACTACAAGTTCTCAATCAAGTGATAAAAACATCTCATATGCCCTAGTGATTGTATGTGATCATGGACACACACTTTACTGAAATTTCAGCAAGTTGAAATATACTCAAATGAGACAGTGAGGAATCTGAAGGAATTGAGAAACCCAATCATTTGACAATGACTATAGGACCTGGAGATGCTTGGTCTGAATAAGGGGAGACTTAGGGTGAGGGGATTAGAGCTCTGGAGCAATGCTGCCCAATAGATATATTATGTAAGCCACAAATGCAATCACATATGTGATTTTACATTTCCTAGTAGCCACATTAAAAAAAGTAGAAAGTAGCAGCTGAAATTAAGTTTAATAATGTATCTTATTCTATTTGATATATTCAAAGCATTTCAACATGTGATCCATTAAAAAATATGTGTTGCAAATTTTGTTTGTGTTTTACATTTAGAGCACACTTTGAAATTGACCAGTCACCTTTTAAGTGCTTAATAGCTACCTGAAGCCAATGCCCACTGTATTGGACAGTGCCATTCTAGAGTGTTTGAATGGTTGTCACATGGAAAGAAAATATGTCTTTTGAACGGACATTGATAGACTAAAATATAGGAAGGTAGATTTAACTCAATTTTCAACACAAGTTTAGTTAGGTGAAAAATGAATGGCTCAGTATGTGGTATTGAGCTGTCTTTTACTGAACTTGCTGAAGCAAAGACTGAATGATCATCTCTCAAGAAAGTGGCAGAGGAGACAGTGAGTAGAATATTAGAAAAGATGAATTTAAACTAGGATATAATCATGATTGTCATACAAATATAAAATGAATGCATGTCAAACATTTTATTTAAGTCATTAATTAATGAAGGAATCAGTAATATTACAACAAATTCAAAGGAGAATTCAAAATGCCACATATTTATAGTCAGATTAGGAATGTTAAAATAAATAAATAAATGTAAATCTGCAAAACTGGTCAGTATCCAGGGAGTGATGATTACATTCCGTTGGACAGAATTTGCATTTCTATAAAAGGCAGTTATTTGTGTTATTTTGGTTTTTATAGAAGTTAACTTCTGTCTACAGAGTTGTAAATTAGTCTAGTCCATAGATTATGGAGAAAATACTAACTTTTACAATTTTTTTTTTAACATAAGCAGTGTGAAGGGTGATGGTCTCAACTGGAGTGTTGTCAGTTAGGATAGAGGGCAGTGGGCCCTGAGCTTGTACTATGATAATAGATATAGAAGGGATAAAGAAAGTGTAAGAAAAATGACAACTTAATGTAGACTAAATAGAGTTCATGTGACTTTGAGTCAAAACTCTCTCTCCTCTTTTCATTTATGGTGCAGTGTCCTTTCTAAGATTCAAGATAAAATATTTAGACCTCAAACTTCCTGCATCTTCTTCTTATTGGTGAAGTGCTAGATATTCTTTCCTTAGAAGTCTACTTCCTATAGATGAAGACTTTGAGAGGCATTAAGATACCATGACACATAGACAAAAAACATGTAAGTCTTTATCAAATCGAAACTTCTCAGATCAAAAGCTGAACATGTTTCAGAAAAATAGATAAATAGAACCATGAATGAAAACACAAAATGTACTTTAAAAAGTACATGTTGGCCGGGTGCGGTGGCTCAAGCTTGTAACCCCAGCACTTTGGGAGGCCGAGGTGAGAGGATTGCCTGAGCCCACAGGATCAAGAACACCCTGGGTAACTTGGCGAGACCTCATCTCTACTAAAAATCAAAAAACTAACTGGGCATGGTAGTGTGCACCTGTAGTTTCGGCTACTTGGAAGGCCGAGGCAGAAGGATCACCTGAGCCCAGTAGGTTGATGCTGGGGTGACTGTGAGAATGTCACTGCGCTCCAATCTGGGTAATGGAGTGATACTCCAGCTCAAAAAAAAAAATGTTTATTAATTGTCCACCCAGATCACAAGGTCAAGTAGGTAGAGAACAAAAACACAGTTCTATAAGATAAATAACTCTAAGCAGAACAAAGGCATTAGAATAAACAGAAATGTTTTAAGGACATTTCAGGAAAGGTACTTTGAAATATAAGATGGAAACTCCATATGGAATTTGGATATGGTGAGAGTACATGTTGATCCTACTTTACCAGTCTTAGTAGTGAAAAAAGAATGCAGAAGTCTTCAACTTAAATTGTGATTTTTAAGTAGGATCTCACTAATTATATTTATGTAAAAGTAGTTTTGTGATATTCCTATTATGTAGCATAATAGAAACCTTATCCATGGGTGTGTTTATCCTGAGACTTTTAAAATCATTTGATGGCTTGGTTTAAATTCAAAATTGTTCTGACAATTTATCACTTTGTTGGGAATTATTTTGCTTAAACTTCATTAAGATCCTGTAAAGGAAAATGGGACCTCTGTAAACATTCAGAAATAAGGAGCCAGTATTTTTTTATTAGCTTTTTACTTGTATCATTTAATGAGATTTATTGAACTCTCATAGACTACACAACACACTTAGGCAGGCAATTTTAAAGAAGGATAGTTGGCTTCTGAATTTCACTCTTGTATTTAAAATTGTGCATTAAAATGGAGAGAAGGAACTAAAAAATGTGTTTATTAAGATGATTAGAGTTTTTAAGGTCTTATTTCAATTTAATTTTATTTCTTTCATTGTAGTATGGCATCGTCAATGGACTGAGCACATAGTATAATGGTGCTGACATGTAGGAGTAATGCCTCTAAAGAATTTATGCCATCTCAACCCAAAATTCAGTAGCACATTAGCTTTTTGCTGAATCCACTAGAATGGAACTATTTCACGGGCGATGACAGTGCTGTTGGCCTCCATAGTGATTTTTAAGATATTCATTCAGTAGTGGGCCAGGACCATAAGCACTGTGTCTCTACTTACACATCTTGAATTTACCCTTTGAATTCCATTTTTACCATTATCATTTTAATCCAAACTACTATCATCGCCCTCTTAGATTAGCCTCGTTGACTCATAACTAGACTGCCACTCTGTGTGCCTACCTACACAACTGTTATCTACACTGTACCTGGGGTGTTACTTTCTTGCTTAATACCACCAATGGCTTCTTTCTATTGTGTTTAGAATCAAATCCACATTCTTAACCCTTTTTTTCCCTCCTGACTCTACTTTGCTTCAGTTACATAGTCCTTATTTTGGTCACTTGGGCATACTAAATTCATTTCTACCATAGGAATTTTAGACTGGAATGTTCTTCCTCTGGTCTTCAGATGGCAGATTTCTTTGTCATTTTTGTCTTAGTTTCGAATGCAGATTCCTCAGAGAAACCTTCCCTGACTAATATGCATTAGGTTGCCTTCTGGTTACTTTCTATCATCTCTCTGCTTACATTTTCTGAATAATTTCTGAATAATTTTTTGAATAATTTCTGAATAATTTTTTGTTATGTATTTAAAATATATATTTGTATAATTTATACATTAGCTATCTATCTATCTATCTATCTATCTATCTATCTATCTATCTATCCATCCATCCATCCAAGGTCAGGTAGCTAGCACAGGTTAGACATAGATAAATTTCCCATAGATATGTTTTAGGAAGCATTTTTTTCAGTTGAAATAAGAAAATGCCAGTTGATTTCTATTTAAAATTAAGTAGATGGAGACTGAATGTTGGCTAACTGCTTTATGCTGAAAGAACTCCCTTAGTTCTAATTATAGAACCTGTCAGATATATAAGCCAGTCTAACTTACCCTTTAAGTTTCCTTTAATTCCTATAATAGACAGAATTGGCATTCCTTTTTTTTTTTTTTTTTTTTTTGAGTTGGAGTCTCACTCTGTCGCCCAGACTGGAGTGCAGTGGCTGCTCCCGGCCACCGCAGCCTCGACCTGCTGGGCTCCGGCGATCCTTCCGCCTCAGCCTTCCAAGTAGCCGGAATTACTGGCGCGCGCTACCACGCCCGGGTGATTTTTTGATTTATTGTCGAGATGAGGTCTCGCTGCCCAGGTGGGTATCGAACCCGTGGGCTCAGGCAATCCACTCACCTCAGCCTCCCAAAGGCGCGGGATTACAGGCTGAGCCACTGAGCCCGGCAGAACTGGCATTCTTATGCTGAGTAAGAAACGATTCCAAAACCTTAGTAGCTTGACTCAACATGTTTATGTTTTGCTCACATTGCATGTTCAACATGGGCCAGCAGAAGCCTCTGCTCATCTCTCAACTAGGCTAAGGGCAACTCCATCATGACACAAGTTTCCATGATCCTCTTAGTGGTTGGATGAGAAGATGGCTAGCCTTATATTAGCTCTTAGAGCTACTGCCTGGAATTAACTCTTCCATTTCCAATGCAAAGGAAATACATGACCATGTCTAAATTCAAAGGGAGGAGGGAAATGAAATTCACCATGTGCCTGGAAGTTAGAGAGCCAGAAGTATATGGTAAATAGCACAGCTGCTCACTTTGCAAGGTCTTAGGCCTTGGTCACTGTTGACATGCGATGAATATATGTCACCAGTAACAAAAGAAAACAAAAACCTGAGATTTATGATTTATGATAAAGAATGGCCTCACTTTAATATATATCGTTATCTTGTGAGCAGCGTGGCTTCTTTAATAATGTAGGATGTGTTAGATAGCTCACTGGGAGATAGTGACATAATCTTTCTCCATTTTAATAAACAGAAAAGTTTCAGTCACTGGCAAGAACATATTCAGAGGAAGATTCCAAACAGGAGTACACAGCTGAGCACAAACTAGATACACTAAGACTAATGAAAGAATCAAATCAACGAAGGATTAGGCAAGTAGTTGAATTTGAGCCAGTTGCTTGGGCTAAGAGTTGAATTAAGTCAGAGGAGAAGGGTTGATATGAGGTAATCAGAATAAAATTAGCTAAATGGCCATCTCTTTGGTAGGAGTAAGAACACCTGTACAGACTTGGATCCGAATGGGCAGAATGGAGGTAGGTTGAGGCAGATCTGGAACACTGGGACAGACAAATACATAGTCAGCTGGTTGACAGAAAGAAAGTAGGTGAACAACACCACACTCAGTCTGATAATAAATTACATAGTTCTCAGAGGGCAAATTATGCAATTGAAGACTTGTTCAAATGGTACATTGGAGAGGAGTAGTTGGCAATCATCCAGTATATAGCACTCTAGGTAGAATGCTTTAGGCTTTTTGGGAATTATAGCTCATTAAAGGTAAAATTGTGCCTTTTGAGGGTTACTGGAGCTCTCCAAATTTGGTTAAAGCAGAACCACTGCTTTCTTGTGAACGAGAAACTTACTTGGTAGGTGAATAGGAGTTGAGTTTTTCTAATTATTGAGGATGTGCTCAGAGGATGGCATTTGCTTGGATCTCAAACCTTAGATAAATTGTGAGACTTAGTAAGGTGGAGCAGACTTAAGGGAATACATTTATCTCATAGAGGTAACACTTTAATAATGTTTGATTGGAACTCTTGAAGTTGATACTTAAAACAGTTGAGAAAGATCGGTGATAGATGAGATCAAAGTAATTATTACAATCAAGGGGAGGCATTATGAAGTCTACCTTTTAAAATTGCAAGTATTTTCTCCCCTTTGGTTTATCTGATTGCATATAAAAGTGAATAAGGAACTTTGTTTTACATACATGTCATATAGCATCATATAAGAGCACTGAGTATGAAAGGTGGCCTTTAAAAAATTTTTCCATGATTAAACCTATGTAACTACCAATTTCCTCAAACCAGGTGATGGTTAATCAACTGGAGGCAGAGGGAGAGAATACCAGAGTCAACTGGACAACATTAATTCTCCCTTGAGAACAATAGCACACAAATTTCACTTTCAATAGTGATGAAAACAGCAGCGTTACTGCCCTTTTGCTATTTGTAAAATGGAGGCTTTAATTCTTAAGAAATCTTTTAAATGACTCTTTAAGCACATTGTTTCTCACAAAATAGGAAATTTTTTTGTTTGTAAGGATTGTGTTTATATGAAAAAATTACATTTGTGGCTTTTAACATAAAGGATTCTTAATGAGACTTTTACATTGCGTAAACTTTTATTTTTAAACTGAATTGTATTACCATGATCACTTGATTGAATCTTAAATTTTAGCTTATTTACTCAATAATTTTCGTTAATACTAATACATGATTTTTAAAAAATAATTTTCCTTTATATAGAACATAGTTTCTTTGATCTGTATTATTAATATACTTTTTTTATATTTGGTAATGGGTACAAATATTTAATTTTGATTCCTATTATGTTTCTAATAATATTTGTTTAAAATTGCATTATGGCAAGTTGGAATGTCAAAATCAAGATAATCACAAGGGCATATTATTAATGCACTTTTAATATAATATCTGTACATCGTTGAAAAGAAGACTTCATTATGTGACATATTAGGCATTTTGTGCGTCATTATTTTATTTATGTCTCCTATGCTTTTTAAATATAAATCTCCTGATATATATCTTATATAACATCCTTTTCCCTTATGTATGTTCAATTGGTTTAAAGTTCAATGGCAATATTTTAACACATATTTAATTGTTTAATTGTGTTATTTTATCATACATAAAGCATAAATAATTTTAATAGTTATTTAAACATTCAGTAAAGTGCCACAGATCTCTACATTTATGATTAAGAAGTGGTGTTTTGGAAAGCCAATGGCATGTGGAATAACTTGTCCTTGTGGTGGTATCAATCATAAATTTTCCTTGTTTAACTGTAGAGACTGCGATAGCAGATGATGACATGACCCAGGGACCCCACTGCAAGTCCATTTACTTCCTCCATCTAGACAAATGATTCCAGGCTTCATCAATCTTTTAAGGAGCTACAGAGAAAAGTTTCAAAATCATGATCTTTCATGCATGAAAAACCTGGACATTTTCAGCATCATATATTTCAGTTTTGCACAGGATATTAATGTGATGGTAAAGAAGAGATTTATATTGCAGCCAAATGAAATTATTTCTAGCAATTTTTATTTGAATTGAAGTACATGGTATGTGTAGGGTTTTACATTTTTTCATGGTTATGACTAGTATTGTTTCATCATGTGGAACAGAAATTGGAGTATGGGAAAAGCACATGGGGAGGGTAGGAGGGTAATGGATTTAAAGGAGATAGGAACAGGTGTTAAATTGGGATTCCCCTAGAGTTCCATTATGTAAGAGAGTCCTGTCTCCTTCATATGCTTTATTTTCTCCTACACATTCTTTTTTAAAATATATATTTTATTTTAAAGATGTGGTGTACAATTCAGTATTAGATATATAAGTGGACATTGTACAGATAAATCTTGGGCCTCCCTTTGGTCCCCACTTTGACTGGATTGAGATAAGGTACCCTTATTGATGTCCCCCCCCCCCAGTATCCCCCTACTGCCAATTCCTTTCTTATAGTACTATGATAACTTCTACACATTCCTGAGGACTTAACCTTGTGACACCCCTACCAGGAAGCCTTCAATGACCTTCAGGACTGGGTTAGAACTGTAGTTATATAAAACTGTAAACATTTTGTTTTTCTTCTGTTTTCCATAGCTCAAAATATTTTTTTTTTTTTTTTTTTTTTTTTTTTTTGAGTTGGAGTCTCACTCTGGCGCCCAGACTGGAGTGCAGTGGCTGCTCCCGGCCACCGCAGTCTCCACCTGCTGGGCTCCGGCGATCCTTCCGCCTCAG
>NW_007260123.1:146617-210861 GCF_000164805.1 Carlito syrichta
GATGAGGTCTTGCTGCCCAGGCAGGTCTCGAACCCGCGGGCTCAGGCAATCCACTCACCTCAGCCTCCCAAAGGCGCGGGATTACAGGCTGAGCCACCGAGCCCGGCTCAAAATATTTTAATTGCTTGCTTTCCAGATGTATGCTTCCTTAGGTAGAAATATTGAAGGGGTAATATTGAAGAAAGTGCAAATGGGGATTCAAAGTCAGACTATTTGGAAAAGAATTCTTCCTCTTGGTGCTTGTATGTTTTAGAGCAACAGAGAAAGTATTTGTGATAAGAAATCAGAATTTCTGAGTTCTAATTCGGGTTCTCAGTGGCATCTGCATCTGTGTAGTGCTGGACAAGTCTCCTAACCTCCCTGGACATCAGTTTCTACATTTGTAAAAAGAAGAATCTTAACTTGATTTCCAAGGTTTCTTTGAGCACCTACATGCTATTATTATATGAAAAGCAATTTGGCGTCAATGATAGGGCTGGCTCCTAATCCAGGTGAGCTTTCTCTTGAGTGAGAATGGATATTTCCTTGATTTGTCAAAGTCAATCAACTCTAGTTGAAGCAGAAAACATTGATAACCTTCTTGATTTGTGGCCAAACTAAGGAGTGTTGCTCATTCCACATTATTTCCAGAGATTCAGAATTGGAAATTATGATTGGGTTGCACCTGAGGCATAGATCTAAAGACTTTGGGATTGGGAAGTTCCAGTATACTCATACACTGCATTCAGACTAAACTGAAATCACCATTCACTGTAGATAAACTACTGGCTAAGGAGAAGGTGAATTAGGTGTAACTAACTGTAACATGGAGATCCAATAAGATAGTAATTTAAAGAACAAAATGCACATGTCCTTCTCATCATTTTCCACATTTAGAAGCAAAGGGAATTGGCAATGGGGAAATATAATCCAGCTATATTTTCAGAAAGAAAGGGAGAATAGATTTTGGTGGATAGCTTGAAATCTCTGCCAGTTTTATGACTTTCAGTAGAAAAATATTGAATGGTCAAATGCATTCAGGATGCAGTTTGAATCATCATTGTCCTTTTGTTAATTATTCATTATCATGTAGCAAATATATAATTTCATATATACAATGTATATACATAGCATTCCATATGCATGCATGAAATGCTATATAGCCTTTAAAATGCTAAAAACAATATCTAATGGAATGGAAATAAGTACACAATACCTAGTTGACTTTAGAAAGTTATGAAACAAATTTCGAAATAAAGTAATTAAATATTGTAAATAATATCACTTCTTATAAGTATAGCAAAAATGTTAGAGAATTAAAGTTTAACATATTAGTGTTTGTTACCTTTGGTGAGAGGATTTAAGTGATGTTTATTTTGTTTCTGTGTTTTTCTATTTATATGTTAATACTTTCTATATTTTCCCCATTGGGCATATATTCATTTAGGTAATAAGCAAAATTCAATAAACATTTATATTTTAAAATGTGAATTTTGTAATGACCCAGGAAAAGTTAAATTTTCCCAAACTCAGTCAATTTCAGCTACTGATTAGAGTTAGCAATCTCTTTGATCAAAAACAGCCAGGTAAAATTATGGCCTCTCAAAGAAAATATGCCAGAAAACTTGGGATATAGAAATAAATGGTAATTGTAACTTAAGGCCCTCTTTCCTTGATATAAAAGCTGTCCTATAATAAAACAAATGTATATTATAGCATATTCATATAAAGTCTTATCAGAAAGCCCATAAAAGCATATACATATATTACTTCTCCAAATTAGGGAAGAAAAATATCTCAAATGACTTCAGCATTTAGAAGATAAGTTCCCTTGCCTATTTAAAAATATAAATGTCTTGGTTAAAAAATTTAGCCATGCATTATTTATTTGCCCTGAGTTTGAGGTCCAGATTACTTTTGGGTGCAACCAAATTTAAAAAACGGTCAAATTTTTCATCATAGGCAATCTCCGTCTTCCCCTGATAATGATATATCTGTACTTTTATATATATGTACATATATATACGCATATATATATTTCTTTTTTTAAAATTTAAAGATATGGGGTACAATTCAGGGTTAGGAATACAAATGTTCATTATGCAGATACCGTTGTTGATGAGGTGTGTCCCTCCCCTGGCAGTTTCCCTCAACTGCCAATCCACCCCCACTCCCAAAAGTTTTCTGCTACTGACAATCCCTTTCTTATGGTATTATGTATACCTGTACTCTTCAAGGCCATTTTTCTACATAATTATGACAAATAATCATTGTAATCCTTATTGGTATTTTAAAAAATTAATCAGATTGAATTCATTTTCCTTTACAAACCTAAACTAAAAAGATATTTTTTAAAAATGAAGCCTTAACATTACCATCTATCCTCTTTTTTCATTGTCAAGTTGTGATATATGTCCACTGGGAGTATGTTTATACAAATACATATTTCTGTCAACTGATGACTATAGTAATCTGATTGGTAACCCAGTTACTTGCTGACTCTCTGTCTTCTCATTAATGGAAACAGTGTTCTCTATCTTGGAGTATAACCAGGTTTGCTGTGCATTTTTTCTTGCCTATACAGTTCCTGGAGTGTCCCTACTCCAGTGCACCATTGTTGGGGTTTAGCCACAGTTCATCTCCAATAACCCTGAGCCGTTATTCTTTTGCTCAGTGCCTGTTCTTTACCAGGGCCAAGAGATGGTGTGTGCCAGCCTTTTCTTTATTTTTGCTTCCTGATTCCCTTAGTGTCACGGGACTACCTTTGGGATGCCCTGAATTCAGCCTTCAGTCTTGTGTCAGTATTTACTCAAATATGTTAATTTGGCCTTACCCTATAGCTTGGCTTTGGGGAAGCTGAATATAGGTTCATATAGACTTCAAATCATGAAAATGTTATTGATGATACAGCATAAGTATTATGGGATATGAAGAATTTAGAAAGCCTCTCTCTTTTATTCACACATTTCAGTCATTTGCTGAGGAAGCAGGCACAACACAGAACATACTTCCGAATTATGGGTCGTTGAAAGAGATAATAAGCCTCTTTTATCATTATTCTTCAACCATAGAAAATTACATGATGTGCAAGAAATTTTGGAACTGCCTTATTATATTCAAATAATTTAGAATAACAGCAATTACATGTTAAAAAAAATCCTGCATGAGACAAATAGCTTCAACACCGTCCTTTACAGTTAACCATGCCAATGTAACTATGAGTCTATTGGTTTACCAATACTAAAACAGACTTATGAACAACCAATACTGGCCTTACAGAAAATAGTTCATTTCAACAGAACTTGCTGTAGTTTCTGTTGAGGGCAGGTGTTTGCTTCATGAAGTTTGTTTGATCCTCCTTCTATGCCAGGAAAAATGCTAAGATGGGTATATGTGCAATGAAAGCTGAGATGTAGGTGGAAATTTGTGGACAATTCTATTGATCTTGTAACCCAAGTTTATAACTCCATTGCCACATTTTCTTTTGTTTGAGGTTTAAGCACAAGTCTTTACACAAGTGATTGTGTGAAACAGCAAGGGCTTGCGGATGTATTAGAGGTAAAAATAAGTAAAGACCATAAAATTATTTCTGAAAACAGTCAGAAAGCATCTTCTACAGGCAATGCACAAAGGTTTAGTTTGTGGATTGTATCAACACAATTGAAAAATCACTGTATTAGTAAGGGTTCTCCAGAAAAACAGGATCAAAATTCCAATTCAGTTGGTTACTATTAGAGAACAAAAAGGGTGTAAGATCTTGATGGCAAAACTTTTATGAGTCTGAAAGATCAAGAGAGCCCGTGGGATGGTTCCCATCTGAAGGTGGGGAGGTTTGAGATGTAGGAAGAGTTGAAGCTTTGTTAGAGTCCAAAGGCAAGAAAAAACTTGATGCCCTAGTTTGAAGGTCATCACACAAGAGGAATTCTCTCTTACTCAGCGAAGAGTCAACTTTCTTGTTCTATTCAAGCTTTCAGTTGATTGAATGATTATTTTATATCTCTACATTAGGGAAAGCAATCTTCATTAATCAATGTGTTAATTTAAGTGTTAGTTTTATCTAAAGACACCCTCACAGAAACACTTAAAACAATGTTTGACCAAGTATCTGGGCATTCTGTGGACCAGACATCTTGATACATAAAATTAATTAGTACAGTCACCATCAACATTTGCTTCAGGAGTTAAAGAGGAAAGAAAACTTCAGTTGGTGACTATTAGAGGGCAATAAGGGTATAAGATCTTGGTGGAAACATCAGCAGCAGGAAACAACAGAGGCAAAACTGATAAAAATATATCTTATGTCTTCCACTGACCTTGGTTGGAAGATCTTCAATGTTATGTTGTGCATGTTCAGTTTAGGGGTGGTAATTAGTTGGTTATGGTGCTGAGACCTTTTCACTTTTACTTTAATGTTAAACTTGTAAAATTGAACTACTATATTTTAAAACGCTCAATTGTTTTGTAATAGTAGAAATCCCCAACCTCCAGGCTGTGAACTGGTACCATCTGTGGCCTGTTAGGTTCAGGTGGCACAGTAGGAGGTGAGTGGTGGGTGAGCGGATCTCCATCTCCTGTCAGATTAGCAGAGGTATTAAGTTCTCTCAGGAGCATGAACCCTACTGTGAACTGTGCATGTGAGGGATCTAGGTTGTGTGCACCTTATGAGAATCTAATGCCTAATGATGCTCTCCCTTTTTCCTCGTCTATGGAAAAACTGTCTTCCATGAAACTGGTCCCTGATGCCAAAAAAGTTGGGGACTGCTGGTAATAGAATATATAGAATTGCAAATAGTTATGGTTATTACTTATTTTAGAGACAAAGTGTCACTCTGTCACCCAGGATGGAGTGCAGTGGCATGATAAAATTTCTCTGTAGCCTCAATCTCCTGCATGCAAGCAATCCTCTCATCTCAGCCTCTCAAGAAGTCAAGACCACAGGCACATGCGACCACTTCTAGCTACATTTAAACACTTATTTTTTTTAGAGACAGAGTCTTGTTATATTGCTCAGGTTCATCATGGGGTCCTGCTTTCAAGTGTTCCTCCTGTCTTGGCCTCCCAAAGTGCTGGGACTACAGGCATGATCCACCACATCCAGTCAATTGTACATGTTAAATTTTATTTCACAATTTTTGGATGTAAGTAAAAATGTTCTCCCATTTCAAAAGTTATTCTGTGACGATGATATTTAACTTCGGTCTTTTAAAAATAATTTTTAATTTTAATTTTGTTGTAGAGATGTGAGGTACAAGTGAGGATTAACTACATATGTAGGCTGCATGCAGGCAAAGTTTGGGCTTCTAGCTGGCTCTCATTCCCCTTGGCAGTAAACCAGGTACCCTCTGTGTTTTCATGTGTTCCTCCATCCTCCCTCCCCTTGCAGTGTCCAGCAACTGCCAATCCATCTCTTGTGGGATTGCGTCTACTGTTCAGGGCCCACTTATGAGTGAGTACATGTGTTATTCAGTTCTTTGTTGCTATGATAGATTACTTATTATGACGGTCTCCAGTTATTTCCAATTTGCTGTGAAGTCCGTGATTTTGTTCTTCTTTATGACTGCATAATACTCTATCGTGCATATATACCACATTTTCTTTATCCAGTCCATTTTCAGTGAGCAAAGGGTTGGTTCCATGTTTTTGTGATTGTGAGTAGTGAAACAATAAACATGTGTGTGCAGGTGTCTTTTTGGTAGAATTATTCATGTTCCTCCAAGCATATTCCTAGGAAAGGGATTGCTGAAGTGGATGAAGGTCAATCATAAGTTCTTTTAAAAATTGCCACACTTCTTTCCATAGAGTTTGAACTAGCTTGTACTCTCACCAACATGTAGAAGTGTTCCCTTTTCACCACACTCATACCAACATCTATTGTTTTTTTGACTTATTAATAATAACCATTCTCACTGGAGTTAGGTGGTATCTCATTGTAGTTTCGATTTGCATTTCTCTGATGATTAGTGAAGCCATGCATTTTTAAAAATGTATCTGTTGACTCTTTGTATGTCTTCTTTTGAGAAGTGTCTGTTTATGTCATTGTCCACTTTTTAATGGGTTTGTTTGTTTTTTCCCTTATACTTCATTTGAGTTCCTTATAGATCCTGGATGTTAGGCCTTTGTCAGATGCATAATTTGCAAATGTTTTCTCCCATTCTGTGAGTTGTCTCTTTATTCTTATTGTTTCCTAAGCTGTGCAAAAGCTTTTCAGTTTGATGAGGTCCTGCTTGTCTATTTTAGCTTTTATGGCATTTGCTTTTGGGGTCTTGGTCAAGAATTTGTTGCCTCCTCTGATATGCTTAGGGATGTTTCCTATGTTTTCTTTTAGAATTTTTTTTTCTTTTTGTCCATCTCTTTTAATTTTAAAATTGTGGGTACAATTCAGGGTGAGGTATACAAATATTCATTGTGCAGGCACTCTTGTTGATGAGGTATGCCCCTCAACCCAGGCAGATATCGGCTACTGTCAGTCCCACCTCCCCGCCCCTACCCCACAGTTTCCTGCTACTGTCAATCCTTTTTTTTTTTTTTTTTTTGAGTTGGAGTCTCACTCTGTCGCCCAGACTGGAGTGCAGTGGCCGCTCCCAGCCACCGCAGCCTCCATCTGCTGGGCTCCGGCGATCCTTCCGCCTCAGCCTTCCTAGTAGCCGGAATTACAGGCATGCACTACCACGCCCGGCTGATTTTTTGATTTATTGTAGAGATGAGGTCTCGCTGCCCAGGCGGGTCTCGAACCCGCGGGCTCAGGCAATCCACTCACCTCAGCCTCCCAAAGGCACGGGATTACAGGCTGAGCCACCGAGCCCGGCAATCAATCCTTTTCTTATAGCATTATGGTAGTTCAAGGTCCACTTAAGAAAGCAGGGAGACAGCCCACAGACTGGGAAAAAATATTTGCCCACTTCATGTCTGACAAAGGCCTAACATCAAGGATCTGCAAGGAACTCAAACATGCTGAAAGAAAAAAACAAACAGCCCCATTACAAAGTGGGCAAAAGATTTGAATAGATACTTCTCAAAAGAAGACATACGAGCAGCCAACAGATACATGAAAAAATGTTCAGCCTTACTAGTCATCAAGGAGATGCAAATTAAAACTACACTGAGATACCACCTAACTCCAGTCAGAATGGTCATCATCAATAATTCAAAGAATAACAGATGCTGGAGAGGATGTGGCTAAAGGGAACACTTTCTACACTGGTGGTGGGAGTGTAGACTAGTACAGCCTATGTGGAAATCAGTGTGGTGATTCCTAAAAGTTCTAGAATTTTTATAGTTTGAGACTTTACATTTAGTTCTTTGATTCATTTAGAATTGATTTTTGTATATGGTGATAAGTAGGGGTCCAGTTTCATTCTTCTGCATGTGGTTAGCCAGTTTTTCCAGCACAATTTGTTAAATACGGTCTCCTTGCCCCAGTGATTGTTATTGGTGGCTCTGTCGAAGATGAGTTGGTTGAGAAACTGTGTTTTTGCTTCCAGAATCTCTGTCCTGTTCCATTGTTCTATATGCCTATTCTTGTACCAATACCAGGCTGTCTTGGTTACTGTAGCCTTGTAATAAAGTGTAAAGTCTGGAAGTATGCCCCACTTTGCTCCTTCTACTGAGGATTGTATTGGTTATTCATGTTCTTTTTTGTTTTCATATTAATTTCTGTTTGGTTGTTTCCAAGTCTGAGAAAAATGGTGTTGGTAATTTAGTATAACATAAAATCGGTAGATTATCTTGAGAAGAATGAACATCTTCACCATATAGATTCTTCCAATTCCATGAGCAAGGAATACTTTTCCATTTGTTTGTGTCTTCTTTAATTTCTTTGAGCAATGTTTTGTAGTTCTTATTGTAAAGGATTTTTGCTTCTCTGGTTAGGTAGATGCCAAGGTATTTAATTTTTTTGTTTGTGGCTATTATGAATGGAATTATGCTTTTCATTTGAATCTCTGTGTGCTTGTTGCTGGTGTATAGCAATGCAACTGTCTTTTGAACTTTGATTTTGTATCCCAAAACTTTACCAAGTTGTTCATCAGCACGAGGAAACTTTTGATGAGCTCCTTTGGGGTTTCAAGGTATAGGATCATATCATCTGCAAAGAGGGATTGCTTAACTTCCTCTTCTCCTATTTGGATACCTCTGATTTCCTTCTCTTACCTTATTGCTGTGGTTAAGACCTCAGCACTATGTTGAACAGGAAGGGTGAGAGTGAGCATCCTTGTATTATTCCTGTTCTTAGGAGGAATGCTTCCTATTTCTGCCTATTGAGCAAAATGTTGATTGTGAGTTTGTCACAGATGGCTGTTACTATTTTCAGGAATGTTCCTTCTGTGGCTAGGTACTCAAGTGTTTTTACCAAGAAGGGATGCTGGATTTTGTTGAATGCTTTCTCTACATTGGATGATATAATCATGTGATTCTTGGTTTTACAACTGTTGATGTGCTGAATTATATTTATGGTCTTATGGATGTTGAACTAGTCCTGCCTCCAAGGAATGAAGTCCACTTGGTCATGATGGATGATCCTTGAGATGTATTGTTAGATCCGATTTGCTAGAATCTTTTGAGAATTTTTGTGTCTATGTTCATTAAGGAGATTGGGTTGTAATTCTCTTTCCTTGATGAGTCTTTGCTAGGTTTGGGTATCAGTATGATATTAGCTTCATAAAATGATTTGGGGAAAATTCTATCATTCTCTATTGCTTGAAATACTTTCAGTAAGATTGATATCAGCTCCTTCATGTATGTATTGTAGAATTCAGCTGGGAAGCCATCTGGTCCAGGGCTTTTTTTGGTGAGGAGAATTCTTATGACTGAGTCGATTTTCTGAATTGCTATTGGTCTGTTTAGAGTTTGTTTTTTGGAGTTGGAGTCTCACTTTTCCACACAGGCTGAAGTGTAGTGGCATGCTCCCAGCCACCGCAGGCTTGACCTGCTGGGCTCCCGCAATCCTTCCACCTCAGCCTTCCAAGTCCCAGAATTACAGACTTGTGCTACCATGCCGGCTAGTTTTTGATTTATTGTAGAGACAGGTCTCACCAAGTTGCCTGGGTGGGTCTTAAC
Source organism: Carlito syrichta (assembly GCF_000164805.1). Taxonomy (NCBI): domain Eukaryota; kingdom Metazoa; phylum Chordata; class Mammalia; order Primates; family Tarsiidae; genus Carlito; species Carlito syrichta. Next base: position 155,651 of record NW_007260123.1, read on the forward strand.
TCCTCAGGCTCAGACAATCCTCTCTCCTCGGTCTTCCAAGGTGCTGGAATTATAGGCTGAGCCATTGCACCCGGCCTGTTTAGAGTTTTTTTTTTTTTTTGAGTTGGAGTCTCACTCTGTCACCCAGACTGGAGTGCAGTGGCCGCTCCCGGCCACTGCAGCCTCGACCTGCTGGGCTCCGGTGATCCTTCCGCCTCAGCCTTCCACTTAGCTGGAACTACAGGCGTGCACTACCACCCCCGGTTAATTTTTTGATTTATTGTAGATATGAGGTCTCGCCTGCTCAGGTGGGTCTCGAACCCGCGGACTCAGGCAATCCACTCACCTCAGCCTCCCAAAGGCACGGGATTACAGCCTGAGCCACCTAGCCCGGCTCTGTTTAGAGTTTTAATTTTCTTCTTGTTTCAACCGTGGGAGGTTGTGTGATGTCAGAAAGTCCTCCACTTCCTTTTCGTGTGCATAGTAATCTCTGAAAATCTTTTGAATTTCTTTAGGGTCAGTTGTGACTTTGCCTTTTGCATTTCTATTTGTGATTATTTGGACTTTCTTTCTTTCTTTTTTAGTCAGTCATGCCAGGGGTCCATCATTCTTACTTATCCTTTCAAAAAACTAACTTTTTGTCTTGTTGATTCTTCCTATAATATTTTTGTCTTCTATGTCTTGCAATTATGATTTTATCTTGGTGATTTGGATTCTTCAACTTAAGTTAGAATTTTGGTGATCTTGCCTTTACAGCTCCCTTAGGTGTGATGTTAGGCTGTTTATTTGTGATCTTTGTGTTTTTCTTTTCTTTTTTTTGTGTGTGTGTGCAATGCTATGAATTTTCCTCTTAACACTGATATCATGGCTTCCCAGAGATTCTGATGTGTGTTTGTTTTTGTTTATTTCCAGGAATCTTTTAATTTCTCTTGATTTCTGTGTTGACCCAGAAGTCTTTCAACATCATGCTATTTAGTGTCCATGTCTTTGTGTTATGGGGTATCTTGTTGGTGGCAATATTTATTTTTAATCTCTAATAAGAAAAGATACATAGTATTATTTTGATCTTTTGAAATTTGTTTATGCTTAATTTATGTCTGAGAATGTGATCAAACTTGGAGTGTGTTTCCATGTACTGTTGAGTAGAATATACATTCTGTAATTTTTGTGTGAAATGTTCTGTCAGTGTCTATGAAGTCTATTTGATCAAGAATCAAGTTGATCTCCTTGATTTTTGCCTTGATGATCTATCTAAAGCTGTTAGTGGGGTATTTTGGTCTCCAACTATGATTGTATGAGTGTCAATGTCCTCTTTTAGTTTACTTAGTAGTTGTTTTATAAAATCTGGTGATCCTGTGCTGGGTCTGTATATATTTATGATGGATATGTCTTGCTGGTGGATCGAGCCTTTTATTGTTGTGTAGTACTCTTTTGTGTCCTTTTAAACTTTTGACTAAGATGACTTTGTTTAATATTAGAAAAGCTACTCCTGCCTTCCTCTGTTTTCTGTTTGCCTGAAAGGTCATTTTCTAGCCCTCAGCTTTGAGTCTGTGGGTGTCCATTGCATTGAGATGAGGTTTGTGGAGGCAGCAGATTGTTAGGCAAAAGACTGTCAAGCTTTTTAGTACAGTTATGCATGTCTCTTCAGTGGCACATTTAGTCTTCTCATGTTCAAGTTGATTATTGAAATATGAGAGTTTATCCCTGCCATGGGACTCTGAGGGGGTTGCTTTGTTTCCTTTTAACTTGTATTTATACATGTATGTGTTTTCATTTTTGTGGGGGCTCTGTTAACTCTGTATTTGCTTGTGCTTTTGTGATGGACATGACCATATACATATATTTTATCTGTGTCCAACACCATCTTAAGCATCTCCTGAAGAGCTGGTCTGGTGGTGGCATATTCTCTTAGGGATTGGGTGTCTGTGAAGGATTTTAATTCTCTGTTACTAGTGGAACTTAGTTTGGTTGGGTAGAAAATTCTTGGTTATCTTTAAGAATATTTAAGAATGTTAAAAATTGAACTCCAGTTCCTTTTGGCTTGTTGTGTTTCTGCAGATAAGTCTGGAGCCATTCTGATGGGTCTTCCATGGTAGGTACTCTGAACTTTCTCTCTTCTTGCATTTAGAAATTTTTCTTTCATGCTTACTTTGTGGAGGCAGATTACTATGTGTCTTGGGTTGGAGTTCTCATGTGGTACCTTGTGAAACTTCTTTGAATCTTTTGTGCTTGAATGGTTATATCTCTGGTGGGATGAGAAAGTTTTCTTGAATGGCCTCATGGAATTTTTATTCCATGGCATTCTCTGCTTCCCTTTCTGCCATACCATTAAGGCACAGATTAGACTTATTTACATAGTTCCACATCTCTTGAAGGCTTTGCTTCTTCTTTATGAGTTTTTTTTCTATATTTTTGGCAGATTAAGTTAATTCTATATTTTGTTCTTCAAACTCTGAAACTCCTTCCTTTACTTGGGTGATTCAGCTTGTTATTTTGTTATTGATTTTAAGAAATCAATAAAATGTTAAATCCATATTTAATCAATAAAATATTGTTTCCATATTATTTTAGAATAGGCTTTTTGAAATTGGTTAACTCCTCTTTTACTTCTTATATGATTTCATTGAGTTTTACCTCTTGTTTCTCTTGGTTTCTGCATTTTTTTTTTTCATCAACCTCTGATTTCTGTGGCTGTCATCTAGGGCAGGTTGTTGTGCTTGTGCTTGTGCTCTGATGGTTGTTTTTTGGGCATTGTCTCTTTAGGTCTCTGAGGGCTGCCTGCATTTTTCCACTGGTTTTTTTTTTTCTCATTTTTTACAGGCTTCTTTTCCTTCTAATTCCATTACTCAGGTGAGAGGGAGAAGCAGTCACTTCTGCTCCTTGCTCCACTTTGTGGCAGATTTCTGTTACTGCAGGTTATCACCCCTGTGTTAAACCAGTTGGACCAGTTTTCAGCCCCTGCTGTGTGTGGCTGATGACTTGAGCCTGGCTGGGAGAGGGTGAACTGATTCAGTGTGTCTTAGAATTGCTGTCCTCAGTCCTTTACCTCAGGATCAGTTCGTGTACTAGCCTGGCACACAGTGTGGGATGAAGTACCTGGATTCTTGTGGTTGCCATTGCTTCCTGGTCTCTGTGTGTTCAAAGAGACTTTTGCTGGGTCAAGTGTGTTTCAGCCATCCAAAAGTGTTCTTCAGAGTTAGCAACTATCAGCAACAGGGTCCTTGATTTCTCTCTCTTTCTGCCTTGCTTTACAAGAGAGGCACCAGTCTGTTTCTCCCCTAGCTGTTGGTGGCGAATGTGCTATCAAATTCCCCCTGCAGGTAGGTTTTTTTCCTGCCTGGAATCTAGCTGCCATGTTGTTAAGTTCATGGGTTTTGTACCCTGTTTCATGTGGGTTCCAGCTGCCCATTGGTAGGCCCTGACCAGGACTCCTCCCACTTGGGACTGACAACTCAAGCATGGCTGGGAGAGGGTGAAGTGACTCAAAGTGTGTTAAAATCACTCAACCTTCTTTGCTGTGCAGAGATTCTGTTTCTGCCTGAGCCTGCCACAGGGTACAGGATGGAAAGCCTGGGATCCTGTCTCTGCCATTACTTTCTGGTCTGTATGCACTCAAAGAGACCTCTGCTGGGTGCAAAGTGTTTCACCCACCCAAAAGTATTCTAGATGTTTCTATCTGTTGGCACCTGGGTCCCTACTCTATGTCCTGCTAAGAGAGAGAGAAAGTTGGTTTGCTTGCTTCTCCATGGTCTAGTTTCAGTATTTACTTGCTAAAATTTTGACTTCAATTCTCTGCCATTCAACATTTGACTGAAATATTTTTATTGTATTTTATTTTATATGATACATTTTTTTCCCCATTGAAGATTAGGGAAATTTCAGAAGGGCATTATTTTATAAGAATTTTCAGTTAAAATATCAGTAAACTTGGTGTTTCCTTGGACCCAAGAAGACTCCCTAGGAGCATGACCCTCATTCCTGACCTGGCTTTCTTACCACAGCTAAGTCATTAATACCTATATAATATTTTTTGGACCACATGGCAAATAAGCATTAATAGAAAAATAAGTGATAAATTGCCTTACTCTCTAAGGATTTGATGGGGTTCTGGTGGGGGTGGGGTGGAGGTGGGGGTGGGCTACAGCTAGAGAATTCCTTTTCAGAAGGAAATAGAAACAGCCCAGGAAGGGAATGAGCATTGTATTGCTGGTGAAGGCCTCACTTTCAAGGTGGCATTTTTAGCAATGAGAGAAGCAATGTGAAGTAAGCTATTTGTTATCTGGGAGAAGAAACAGCTAGTGCAAAAGCTGTGAGGATTCTCGAACTATTCCATAAATAGCAAAGAAGCCACTGTGCTAGAAAGGCATGAGTGTTGCCAGGGGAAAAGTAGGAGGAAATTATGTCTGAGAAGTCATGAGGCCCAGGATCCTGTTCGCTGTGTAGTACCATGGACCACTGAGTAGACTTTGGATTTTACTGAGTCAGATGGCAAGCCTGCCCAGGGTTTGGGACTGATGAGTAGCATAATCAAATTTTTCTTTTGAGCGTATATATGTCAAAAAATGTTTGATTACACTATAAAATATTGATTTTTAAGAAATATTTTAGGGTTTATACCAAATTTAGTATACTACTTGGAGTTAGACAAGCTGCACAGTCTGTAGAAACAATCCCCTTAAGACTGCTTCACTTCTAACACTAGTCACAAGTTCAGGGATCCCCAGGGATAACTTTATGTCTAACCAGCTGGCTACAAATTTAGGGATTTGCACAACCAGCCTCAGATTCAATAATTCACTAGAATAACTCAGAACTCTAGAAAGTGTCATGCTTAAAGATTATAGTTTTGTTATAGCGAGAGGGTACAAATCAGAACCAACCAAGGAAGCAAGGCATAGGACCGAATCTGGGAGGGTTCCAGATGTGAAGCTTCTGCTATCCCCAGGAATGCATTATCCTTCCAGCATCGAAGTGTGACAGTACTCAAAGAGCATTGCTAACCAGGGAACTTTGTCTGAGCTTTGGTGTCCAGAATTTGTATTGAGGCTTCATTAAGTAGTCATGATTGGTTGAATCATTGGCCACATGGTTGAACTCAATCTCCAGTTCCCCTCTCTTCCCTTTCCAAAGGTTGGGTTGATATCACATTACTGAAAGCCTAATCTGTTGATCACACGATTGATCTTTCTGTTATAGTTAGTTTCTACCCTCAGTCATTTTGTCAGCATAAAATATCAGATGTGGTCTAAGGGGCCCACTATACATTAAAAAAAGATCTAATCACTCAGAAAACTCCGAAGTTTAGAGTTTACCTCCTAGGAACTGAGGACACAGGCCAGCCCAATTCTTAACTACATATGTAGATCATATATAGATTACTTAGAAACAATGTGAAAAAATGGATAACCAACTATGTATTTTTGCTTTAATTTACATCAACTCAATATAGATGTTTCACTGATTCTTTGCCTAGAAGTGCAATTTTATCTCTTTCCTCATTCTTAAGATGCACAGATATTCTGTGATCCTTAACATCTTTAGCACATATACTTCTATCTTACATTTTTTCTTATTCTCTGGCTTAAGACTCAAGGTATAAAACTGTGAGTGGATAAATTATGTAACATAATTCTGCCATATTGCTGGTAAACCCTTCCGTGGTCCTGAAGAATTGCTCTTTTGCAAGTTTAATATGTTTCTTCTTAACATATTAAACATGGCCATCTAAATTCAAATTGCAAAGTTTACTCCATAAGGTTGCTACATCTGCTTTGAGATTTTGAATGGATAATTCTGCTAAAACATAATCAGTTAAGTCAGTTTTAATTGAGCCACACTGCTCATATTTCTCACAAGGGTAATGCTGCTGGCCACTCTATAGCAATCTTTAAGAGCTGCATAATATTTTTGAATTTCTACACATGTCAGATGCCAAAAAATGGGACTATTTAAGTTTTGGCTTTCCTCCATTGCCATGGTAACTCCCTTTCAGGATAACCTACTTCACTAGCTTTAAAAAGGAACTTCAGGTGATTTAAAGGTTGAAACAGGGCAAATACCAGGCCAATCTGGGTCAATAGCTGTCTCATTGTTCCAGGAGTCCCCACCTTGAATAGACTTCTATGAGTGTCTGGAAGTATGATGACGGAGAAGGCAAGCAAAACCATAGCCACCTGCAGGGAAGATGATTCTGAGAACCAGGTGCTGCCATTGCTGCAAGTTCTGATTTATGTTTTCTAAGGAATCAATCTGGTTGTTATATCAAGAATAGATTCAGGAGGGCTGGCAGAAGCCAGTTATAATCTTTTCACAATATTTCAGTATGAAATTTTGAGAGTTTCATCAAGGATGTCTCAGTAGAGATATTTAGACTTGGTCAGATTCTAGCTGTCTTTTAAAGGAAGAAACAACAATATTTGATGAGAGCTTGGATATACGGTATAAGAGAAAGGTAAGAGTCAGGAATGACTGTAGACATATTAGTTATTTATCACTGAAAGAAAAATTATCCCAAAACATAGTGACTTAAAACAACACCATCGATTATCCCTTCGTTTCACCGGGGGGAAAGCTTAGGGGTTGCTCAGATGGGTCTTATGGCTCTGTCTCTTTTAAGGATGAAGCCCCATCTCATGGGTCAACTGGGAAGGATCTGTGTCCCAGATCACTTTTCTGATTATTGGCAGAGTTCAGTTCTTCATGAGTTGTTGACTGGAGATCTCTCTTGTTGTCTTACTATGTGGACCTCTTCATGAAGCATGTCACACTGTGGCAGCTTGTTTCATTAAAGTTAACAAGTGAAAGGATCATAGAGTACTAACAAAAGAAAGACTGCTAGCAAGTCATAGTCTCATATGGAAGTCATGGACGTGGCATCCAATCACTTCTGATGTATCATATTTATAAGAAACAAGTCACTAAGTCCAGTCCACACTCAAGGGGAGGAATGTACACAAGGGCATGAATACCAGGAACAAGGATTATTGGAGGCCACATCAGAATACATGGGTTTTAACCCAAATGCACCATGCCTGAGTTTTAACCTCAATATGGAACTAGTAGAGATAATATTTACTGAAATAAGGAAGACTGTATTGCTAGCATCTTTGTCAGGGGTAGGGTGGGGTAAATTAGGATTTTTAATTTTTGATATGTTAAATTTGACGTGGCTATTAAACATCCAGGTTTGGATAGATGTCTGACTATAAAGAGAGCTATTCAGGCAGGAGATAAACAGACAAGAATCATTTTGCATCTTGATGCATTATCATTCTCCAGTGCCAGCGTGAACACACATGGCAGCATATGTTTTACATGAGGCAGCATTTAATGGTAGTTAGCAGAAGTCCCAAAGTCACATTGTAAGTTCAAATCTTTGCTCTGCCAACTTCATTATCTGTTTGACCATTAGTAAGTTATTTAATCTTGTTTTTGTACCTCGGTGTGCTCTTTCATAGATTGAGAATAATGACAATAATTAAAATATAGAATGGTCATGGGAATGACTAAAAAAAAGATCATAGAAAAGGCTTTGCTCATAGTAAGTTCAATATATTTTATTTTGGTTAATATTATCATTATTATTATATTTAAAAAAGCATCCCCTTTTAAACAGCACACAGCTTAAGAATATTGTTACCATCTGGAAACTTTGTGTGTGGGGATGTACCAATCTTAAAATGTACCAATCATAAAATGCCTTATTTATCATATTTGTCTGTGTGTGATCTCTGGCTGTTCTCTAATTTGAAAATAATGATGGGCCGGGCATGGTGGCTCAAGCCTATAATCCCAGCACTTCGGGAGGCCGAGGCGAGAGGATTGTCTGAGCCTGCGGGTTCAAGACCAGCCTCGGCAACATGGTGCGATCTCGTCTCTACAATAAATCAAAAAATTAGCTGGGCGTGGTAACATGTGCCTGTAGTTCTGGTTACTTGGAAGGCTGAGGTGGAAGGATCGCCTGAGCCCAGCAGGTCGAGGCTGGGGTGGCCGGGAGCCTGCCACTGTACTCCAGCCTGGGCGACAGAGTGAGACTTCAACTCAAAATTAATAATAATAATAATGATAGTAATAATGATGATGATGATGAAGGAGTGTCATCTGGCATGAATGAGCCATTATATCACAAAGATAAACACATGGAAGGTTTTAAAGTAGAAGTTTTAAATACACTTAATGTGTCTATTTAAAAATAGAATTTATCTCGCCATTTAATAAACTTTTTGATTATGTCTCCTATAGCTAGATTCAGAGAATATTTATTTTAAAAGTGTAGGGTTCCTGAATACTCATGGTATCTTCCCCTTTTATATTCAATAGGTCAAAGATTAAATTGAGTTCTCCAGACATCAGAGTTTAGGAAAAGTTTTGGTAGTGGAAAGAAATGGTATTAATAGTGGTTTTTTCCCGATTCCTTCTTCTAAGAGAAGGGCGGACCACAGGACGCTGATGGTGGGTGATAAGTGAGAATGGCGTGATTGTGTTTGTAGATCTTAGTTTTTTTTTTTACACCATGGAAGGAGTGGTTAAAGACCTGCCTCTTTCCTCTCTAACTGAGCCTAGAGAAAGCTGGAACATATTAGAATCTTCAGTGGTTTTCTTTTTTTTTTTTTTGAGTTAGAGTCTCACTCTGTCTCCCAGACTAGAGAGCAGTGGCCGCTCCCTGCCACCGCAGCCTCGACCCGCTGGGCTCCAGTGATCCTTCCGCCTCAGCTTCCAAGTAGCCCGAATTGCAAGCATGGGCTACCGCGCCCGGCTGATTTTTTTTTGATTTATTGTAGAGATGAGGTCTCGCCTGCCCAGGCGGGTCTCGAACCCGCCGGCTCAGGCAATCCACTCACCTCAGCCTCCCAAAGGCGTGGGATTACAGACTGAGCCACCGAGCCCGGCTTTCAGTGGTTTTCAAACTTCACTTTGAGAAACCAGGACTCTGAGGATGAGTGTCTGGGGCTACTGTGAGTGAGGGCGGGGCTGAGAGGGCTGGGCTTTATGTCTCTCATTACTTCACCAGTGCTTTCTGTTTTCATTTGTTTTGTACATTTGGTTTCTGTATACGTTTTATTTGAAGAAAAGTTCTTGAACTTAAAAAGAATGGGAATTGTTACTTTGAAAGAAGCCTCTTCTCATATACCTTACACCTATGATTTCTGTACTTTAAACATCATTAAGATGAAAACACAAATGTGCTTGTGAAGGATATGGGGATTGGACAAAGTATCTCATGAGATATTCTTTGCTTAGGGGTTTTAGTGTGGTCAGATTCCCTTCCTAACATTTTATGTCCACTTGAGAAGCGAGGAGCTTTGTGGAAAAGAGAAGGGATATAACTGTGGAATATGTGACAATGGAAGATAAGCAAGCTCTAAAGGAATCACACTGGAAAAAAAAATTAATAGTGTGAAGCCATTAAATTTTTGTGGCATAACAATGAGGTTGTAAGAAGATATTATTAGCACAGAGGTGAAAGGGAGCAAACGATAAAATTTACTTTAAAATTGGACTTTGTGGGAGGAATTCAAGATGGCCACTGTGGCACAGCATTCTGGGCGACCCCCTGCCCTGTCAGGCTCAGACAAAGTTGGAAGCTTTGCTTGGTGAAGGAGAAGGGTGAGTGATTGTAAGATGTTTCAAGTCAGTTCACTCCCTTCTATAAGTGCATGAGTCATTGATCTCATGTGTGATGAGTACTGGTCAGGGTACAGCGTGGGAGAGGGAAACTACAAGAATGGAAACCTGTCACAGGGGGAGCAAGCAGCAGAAGTGAATGCGTCTCCCTCTATGGTTTTGGCCAACTGAATATTTTAATTCTGTATTTTGGTCTTCAAGCTCTGAGATGCTTTTCTCTGCCTGGTTGACTCTACTATCTATGCTTGTTAGTGTGTCCTTAATTTGCAGGATGAAGTTTTTTATTTTCATTATCTCAGAGTGGATTTTTTTTTTAATTGGCCACCTCCATTTTTACTTCCTGTACTTTAGTGAGTTTCAGTTCTAGCTTCCCTTGGTTCCTGTTCACTCTTTTTTTTTTTTTGAGTTGGAATCTCATCCCATCACCCAGGCTGGAGTGCAGTGGAATGCTTACAGCCACCCCAGTGTCCACCTGCTGGGCTCCCACGATCCTTCTGTCTCAGCCTTCCATGTAGCCAGAACTACAGGTACATGCTACCACACCTGGCTAATTTTTTGATTTGTTGTAGAGATGAGGTCTTGCCATGTTGTCCAGGCTGGACTCGAACCTGTGAACTCAGGTAATCTTCTCGCCTTGGCTCCCCAAAGTGCTGGGATTACAGGCTTGAGCCTGTTCACTCCTGCCATCCAGTCTCTGATTCCTGTAGCTGTCATCTGGAAGTTGTTCTGAGAAGTTTCTATTATTCGTGTTCTGGTAGCTACTTTTTCAGGCATTGTCTCTTTAGGATTCTGAGGGTTGCTTGAATTTTTTCATTGACATTTCCTCATTTGTGTTAGGTCTTTCTTTGCCCTCTCTAATTTCGATTTGATTTAAAACTCTGAAACTATTAAATTACCCTCTGTTTTAGAGTCCTTTCTGTGGTTCTATATGTGTCACTCAGTGAGAGCGGGATGGGCATTCACATCTGCTCATTGCTCCACCTAATGACAGGTTTCTGTCATTGTAGAACATCTCACCTGCTACTGTCAAACTTTTCAGACCAGCTTTTAGCCCCACTGCTAGTACTCTGTAGGTAGTGAGCGGGGGATGGAGGAGTGTGACTCCTGTCTGCTGACTGCAGCTGACAGTCCAGGTGCCTTCACAGGAGGGGGTTCTTCCTGGTCTGGCTGTGGGGGTGTCCACCAGCTGCTGGTGGTGTGTGTCTGTTGGGTTCACTCTGGAGGCAGGCCCTCCCTACTCTTGAGTTATCAGTTTGGCAGAAAGCTGTGCTCACCATGGCTGCTCTAGCACTGGTCTGTCTCTTGTTCTGCTTGGCCTGTGGTTGCCCAAAGTCCTGTACCTTGCCCAAGATTTCTCCCACATGGGACCAATAACCTGCACACGGTTGGGAGGGTATGAACCACCCAAAGTATCTTTGGCTCACTCACCCATTATTTTGTCTGCTGGTCAGGTCTTCAGTACCTGTGTGAGCCTAGGGGGATGAGGTACTCAAATTCTTGTGTCCACTGTTGCTTTCTGGACTCTGTATGTTCAAGGAGAACTTTGCTGGGTGCAGGATGTTTCACACATCCAAAAGTGTTCGAGTTGTCTCTGTTTATTGGCAGCTGGGTGCCTACTCTCTGCCTTGCTAGGTGAGAGGGACACTGGTCTGTTGCTCCATGGTGGCCATCTTGGATCTCCCAAACTTAATTTTTAAAATATTTTTATGTGGTTTTTTTTTTTCCAAACACATTGCTCTAATAACTTAGATGGGAAAATTATTATTGATCAAACCATCACTACTGTATATTTCAACTTTTATAAATCAGAAATCAGCAGTTTCAAACAAATGAATTAGAAAAATCACTATTCTTACAAGAAATTGCTCTGATGATAAATATCAGTAAAAAATTTTAGTGGTAAGATTTAAAGAAACTCCTTTTCCTCCTTTCTTTATTCTGTAACTGAACTAACTCTGTCCCAAGGCCATATTTTTTATTTTGTACTTATAGTCTTAAATATGAGCTTTTGCAGATTAGTACATTGTCAAAGACAGTAGGGAAGACAGGATCACCATATTTAAGGACTACTGTTCTGCTGTTCACTAACACTTCACATAGTCAATTTCTCTCACTCTGTTTATGATAATCTGAAATTACCCGACTAATGTGTTTTGGCTCATTGTCTTTTCCTTAGAGTGCCAGGATTATCAGAGCAGGGATCTTTGACTCTTGTTCTTTGTGTCTTCAGGGTCTAGAAGACTCCCTAACCATACACCAAACACTCAAATTAAATCAGAAGAGGTCATAGAGAGCATATTTAGAGTCATAATCCTTTGGTATATTCTGATCTGTACCTCATAGACAAGCAATTTATTTGTGCAGCTGGACCAAAACTAGTATCAAATAGAATTAGGATACCACCATTTTATAGCCTCTAATGAAATCATGGATCTTGGCAGAGCATCAGCTCTGCTACCATCACAAAGAGACCAACCAGGAAATATGATTCTCCTAGTGCAATTCCCATAATCATCTATTAAGTATTCTTGACCAAAATTTCCCTGATTTACATAATCTTTCAAATTTAACCAAAAGTTTACAGGAAATACAAGACAGTGGAATATGTTAAATTGTACAATGGCAATTTAATCAGCAAAATCTAGAATGAGGTACTTTTATAAGATGAACAGATCTGTATCTTTAATAAAGAAATTGACAGGAGAAAAAAGAGAAAAAGGAAACAATATATTAAAGTCAGTTTAGATATGTCACATTTAGCAACTCAGGTAATAGCTTCAACTTGGTCTGGGTTGAGAGCAGAAAGTATTTAAATATTTTGTCACTGTGCAGGGTCTTTTTTCATGTCTAGTAGTACTATTCCTCTTAAAGTGTACTTTGTCTGATAATACAGATTTTCCAAACTACTTTTTGCTTGTGTCTGCATGTATATATGTTTTCATTATTTACTATCAACTACCTTATTTTAGATATGTCTATTTCAAACCTTATTTATTGGGTTTTGTTCTTTTTAATCAAATCTTTCCATTTTATCTTTTAATTAGATTATTAAGTTGATTTATGTGTAAAGTAATTACTAATTTGTTAGAATTTAAGCATACCATTTTTCTCAGTCTATTTTGTCTATTTGCTTCATTTCTTTATCTCCTTTTTTCTTTTTTAAAATTAAGTGTTTTTTATTATTTCATTTTTTCTTTAATATTCAGGAAGTTGTCTGTCTTTAAATTCTCATTTTAGTGATTACACTAAATGTCATGATATAAATTCTTAGCTTATCAAGAATATTATTAATTCACAATTTTCCTTCTTTCTAATCCAAGGATCTCTGACCATTTTAACATCATTTACTTCTTTTAGCATTTCTTATAATGTAGGTTTACCAGAGAAAAAAATCTCTAACCTTTCATCAGCCAGAAAATGTCTTTCTTGCACTTTCATTTTTACGTAATAAATTCACTGAATATAAGATTCTAGTGTGAAGTTTTTATTTTTCTCCTTTTCAGTATGTTAAAAATGTCATATCTTCTGTTGTCCATTTTTTTCTGATAAGTCATCTACTTTTTTATCATTAAAAAAACACATTTGTTTTTCATTTGGCTGCTTTTAAGATTTTATCTTGCTCTTTGGTTTTTGGCAATTTGAGTCTAATGTGCTTAAATGTGGTTTTCTTTGTGTTTATTCTTCTTGCAGTTTTGAGAACTTCATTGATTCATGGGTTGATGTCTTCAGTACATTTTGGAAAATTCTTGGCATTAACTTTTCAAGAATTTTTTTCTGTCTTATTTTTTTCCTCTCTTCCTTTGGGAATGTCAGGCTGGGGATCTTAGATGCTTTGTTCAACTTTTTAACTCATTTTTTTCCTTTGTGTTTCAATTTTGATAATCCTATTGACTGTATTCAAGTTCTATCATCCTTTTCTCTGCTGTATCCAGTCTGCTGAGTTCATTTGATGGATTCTTCATTTTTAATACATTTTGCTCCTAGTAATACTCTTTTTGCTTTAAAAAGATGATTTCTACATTGTTACTGAGATCTTCAATTGTTTAAGCGTGTTGTATATATATTTATAATAGTTTTATTAAAACCTCTGCCTTATAATTCAAACATTTGTGCTGTATGTGGGTTTTCATCTATTGACGTTTATCTGTTTAAACCAAGGTGGACATTTTTTTGCTTCCACATATATCTCACATCTTTTGGTTTTATGCCAGATTGTGGACAAAATCAGGAGAGATGGAAGTAAGTAATATTTACCCCTGGAATAAAGTGCAATACCAGGCCACTAGTGTAAAAGGGACTGAACTAATCTTTTCTATGGTTCAGTTGATCCTAGGTTTTGTTATAGTTTTAATTTAGTTGAGTTTACTACTGTCTTGAAAGTAGGGTCAGGAATTTCCCTTCAAAAAGACTTGGAATCTGAGAATTTGCATTACTCTGGAGATCTCTTTTTTGTTGTACAGTTCAGATGCCAGTTTTCAGAGCTTTGGGCATTTCTCTGCCTTGTGTCTTGTCTGCCAGCTTCTAGGGTTGCTAGGGAATCTTTCCTTTTCAGTTCTTCTGTAGACTTTCCAAGCCTCTGGAGATCTCTCTCTCTTACTCTCTTTTATTCTTCCTCCCTAGCCTTTTGAGGATCTCTGAAGTTCACTTGGGGAAGGCCTGCAATACCTTGGAGTGATCTCTTTCTACTTTCTTACTCCATCCCCAGCTTCTAGGTGCAGCTGCCTTATATTCAGAGAAGATGTATTTTTATTGAGAGGAATTTTGTTCAGCTCTCCTGACCTGCACTTACCTTTTGAACTGGAGCTGCCTTGTATTTTGAGAGGACTCCATGTGCCTTGGAAAGATTTCTAATAGTGTTTCTGCTTCACCCCTAGAAGGTACTTACTTGCACTTGTAGAAGGCCCGATATGACTCAGGAGGACACCTCTTAGCAATGCTATCCTACAGTCTTTACCATCCAATCCAGGCAGTCAGTGAAGGTCAGTGGGTAAAGACATTCCTTGGTTTGCTTGAGTTCCTAGTTTTTCTAATCTATCACACTAGCACATATGTGGCTATTAAAAATTCCTTGAAAGTTCATCTGGCATCTCTATATCTGCACATATGGAAGCGTCCTTTTTTTCCTTCTGCTGATCCTTTAGGATGCTGGCAACTATAGGTCTCTTCTTTCTTAGCCAGGGTCATTTTTCTAGAATTCATTTTATTTACGTTATCTTTATTGTGTGTGAGTCTTCAGCAATCTGAGGAGTTTAAAACAACTGTGGTTTTAGTAACTTATGAGTAGAAACAGTAGTCCTTTAAAATATTCTACATTCTAGCCAGAAGTAAATATTTCCATGTCTATTTAAAATTTATCACACAAATATTGACATGCAGAACTTTAATTTTTCTGTAGTGCATTAGGATTAAGTTTTAAAATCTCTAACTCTCTTTAAATTACTTCATATTGTTGATTTCTAATCTAATTGTATTCCAATAAATATGTTGCCTATACAACATTAATTAGACCTACTGAGACTTCTTTTATGACTTTTACATGTTTAATATTTGTAAGTGTCTCTTGTATTCTTTTTTTTTTTTTTGAGTTGGAGTCTCACTCTGTTGCCCAGGCTGGAGTGTAGTGGCATACTCATGGCCACTGCAGCTTCAACCTGCTGGGCTCAGGTGAAACTTCCACCTCAGCCTTCCTATAGGCTGGAACTATAGGCATGTGCTACCATGCCTGGTTATTATTATTGTTTTTTAATTGTAGAGATGAGGTCTTGTCAATTTGCCCAGGATGGTCTTGAACCCCCGGGCTCAGGCAATCCATTTGCTTTGGCCTCCCAATGTGCTAGGATTACAGGTTGAGCCACTGAGCCCAACCTCTTGTGTTCTTTAAAAGACTATCCACTCTTTATCTCTTTTAGTCTTTCTCTTTTACTAACTGTCTATTAGTTTCTGGGCTTGATTTATTTTTTATTTTTAATATTAATGACTATTATTTATTTTTAATAAATTATTTTATTTTCATATTTACTTGACTTTATTTCATTTATGCCTTTTATTTCAGAATTTTTTATTTTTAATTTATCTTATTTTAAAGTCTTTGTGATGCTTTTATTTCACACATTGTTTTGTCTGGAGCAAATTTATGTCTATGTTGTTGATTTGTCAGCTTTTTAGCATTAGCTAAATAGATAGTCTTTAGGCAGGTTCTTTTGGTGGGTAAAAAAGAAGTTTATTGCTTCAGTATCATTTTTACTTTGAATGACGTATGGGGGTGGGTGCTAGAATTGTCTCAATGCTGAAGTTTCTTTTTAAATTTTATTTTAGAGTTATGGACATAAGTAGAGATTTACTACATAAGCAGGTTGCATACAGCTGAGGTTTGGGCTTCTCACGGGTTCTCTTTCCCCCTGGTTATGGTAGCCAGTATGTTGCCGCATGCCTCTCTCCCTCCCTCATTCCTCCCTCCTCTGACAGTGTCCAGCAGTGTCCCCTTCTTGTGCTGGTGTGATCAGTCTTAGGGACAGGCTCATCTTGAGGGATATATTTTATTTTATTTTTCCCTCTTCTGCTCTCTGTCCCTCTTCCTATCCTATGCACTCTCCTTGTTTAAGGTTCCTGCCAGCCGGCTGGTGGCTCAGCCTGTAATCCCGCGCCTTTGGGAGGCTGAGGTGAGTGGATTGCCTGAGCACGTGGGTTTGAGACCCGCCTGGGCAGGCGAGACCTCATCTCTACAATAAAATCAAAAAATCAGCCGGGCGTGGTAGCCCGCGCCTGTAATTCCGGCTACTCGGAAGGCTGAGGCGGAAGGATCGCCGGAGCCCAGCAGGTGGAGGCTGCGGTGGCCGGGAGTGGCCACTGCACTCCAGTATGGGCGACAGAGTGACTCCGACTCAAAAAAAAAAAAAAAAAAAAAAAGGCTCCTGCCGTTTCCTCTGCTGACATCATCAAGCTATTAGCTTAGAAACCAGGTGTTTCAATACCATTTTATATCCATTCTACAGTTGACTTAAGGTTATTGCAGATCTATTGAGTGGCTTTGCATTCTTGTTCACAAAGCCATGTCTCTGTTCTATGTAGATATTTTGTTTTTATTTAAATTTATTTCTTCAGCAAGAGTTATTTCAGACTCTCTTCAGGAGTCTGTTCAATTTCTCTTTAGTCCTGAGCCAAGCTATGCCATTCATGTTTTCTCTTTTTATTAATTTTTGTTTTCTTTACTAATATTCCTGTTATTGCTTCATTATTCTTTCCTTCAGGGTTTCACTGTTCTCTTTGGGTCTTGGATATTTGCTTGATATCTCAATGTTGGTGTATAAATACTGTCTTTTGAATACCATAGACATACTATGCAACTTTATTAAGTTCCAA
Organism: Carlito syrichta; assembly: GCF_000164805.1. Classification (NCBI taxonomy): domain Eukaryota; kingdom Metazoa; phylum Chordata; class Mammalia; order Primates; family Tarsiidae; genus Carlito; species Carlito syrichta. Next base: position 172,613 of record NW_007260123.1, read on the forward strand.
AGCTAGCATATCTTTCTAGTTTTAATAAACTGAGAAGATCTATTGATTCTCTATGACTGGCTTCTCAGATGATGGTAGAATTTTAGCTAGTATTTTGAAAAAGACCAGAGCTATTCATTTTCATTTTTATTTATGCTGAATTTTCTTATGTTGATATTTTTCTCCCCTATTATTCTTTGAACATTATGTTATCTAAAAGTCTTTTTCAAAGAAATAATCAATGTCTTTGTTATATGGAAAAAGCCTATTCTCCTACACAAATTTATTTCTGGAATGAGCTAACTACAATTTGCTTATACTAAAAGTAAAACAGTCAATTCTGAATTGTACCCCACATCTTTAAAATAAAATAAAATAACCAGTCGACTCTCCTGATAAATTTGTTTGTTTATTTTTATTATTCACTTATTTTAAAAAATTTCTTTGCTTTCCGGACACCACTTTTTAAGTCTGGTAAAAATAGACATTCTCTTTTGTCCTCATGCAGGTTGATTTTTTCCCTTTTCTTTTTTTTTTTAAAGACAGGTTAGTAGTTGAGTATTTTTAAGAGCTACCCGGGATATTACTAGACCATCTATGACTTATAGGGATAAGTTTGCTATCTTAGGTCTTATTTTCTCAAGGCCCCTGAAGGCCTTCCAGGAGAGTATGTCCATTCTCTCAGTGTTTCTATGTCAGTGATCTCTTTAGGCACAATTCACAAGTGACTAACTCTTCAGGTCCAGTCCAATGCATAGGTAGAGAGATTGGCTGCTTTGGCCCTTTCATTTGCAGAAGTCCAAAACTACTTCTTCTCAAATTATTCCCTTATTGATTTGAACAGACTTTTACTATTAGACTCTTTTGAAGAAAAACCAGACTGGTTGTGCAGTCTGGACACTATATAGTCTTGGGGGATACTCTTCATGCTGACAGTGAATTATGCTCCCTATGTTTGTGCATTGACTATAATCTGTGGTGATATTGCTGATTTCTTAAGATAAGATATTTTCCTCTGGAAGATGCTGTTAAAATGTAAGATATTCAGGACCACAGGAGTGTGGGTTGTTTGGTTGATTAACTAAATATTAGCTATGAGCACAATTCTGAAGGAATTAGGTATAGAAGTAATGTGTTGGACTAGGAAATTCAAATAGCTTCAAAGAGTTGTGTCCATTTTCATCTGGTAGGGTTAAAAGAGGAAAAAAGTCAGGGTGAAGTGGGATGATAGCATGAACTAAGTGAGGTGATAGAAAAAAGAAAGAAAGCACAGGGTGGACATTGAAGTGGGAGGCTGGGCGCTGAAGAGAAATGTAACCTCATGCATAGTTTTGAAAGCACCTATCTTGACAAGGTTACAATTTTTTTAACATGTTAGGAATTATTTTGTTATTAATAATATTAATAAAGAATTTATGATCAAAGAGATCTTGATCAAAATTTGAGTAATATCTTAAATTTTCAATGCATTAATTTCTATTGCTGTCTTAACAAACTGCCCACAAATTTACCAGCTTAAATAACACAAATTTATTTTCTTATAATTCTGTAGATCAAAAGTTTGCTCTGGGTCTTAGTGGGCTCAAGTCAAGTCATTGGCAGACAGCATTCCTTTCTGTAGACTCTGGGTAGGATCCATTTCATTACGTTTTAAGCTTTCTAGAGGTTTCTTTGGCTTGTGGCCTCATTTTTTTCATCCTCAACGTTAGCAATGTAGCATCTCTCTGATCTTGCTTCCATTGCTGTGTCTCTGATTCCCTTTTCCACTTTTAAGGACCCACCCACATTATCCCAAAACAATTTAAGTGTAAACTTATTAGCAATCTTTATTCCTTCTCCAAACTTAACTTTCCTCTGCCATGTAACCTAAATTTACCAACTCAGTGTTAGGACATTGCCATATTTAGGGAGGGAGGGTATTATTTTACCTACCACACTACATATAAAGATTATAACAATATAACTTATTTATAATGATTATACATAATATAATGTAACTTTCATTAAACATTTACAGTTTTCACTCTGCTTGGTATTTTATATGCTTTGTGCACAAAGTAACCCTAAGAAGTAGGTACTCTGAATATCTACATTTTTGGGGTGAGAAAATTGTGAAACAGAGAGAGTTAAATAAGTTGTTTAAAGTCACACAGCAAGTGGCAGGCACATCCTTCAAATTCATGTAGTGCTAGAGTCAGCACTCTGAATGATTTGCTCTGCTGTCTTCTACCTTTTCATAACTTATGCAGTTCTTTCCCTGAGAACTTTTCCATGCATTCAGAGTGGTATGCCTTTGTGGCTATTCCTCCCCAGTGTCACCATACTTATGTGGCTATAATTATTGGAGCTATGAATAGATGGTTCAAACTGGCCTTATTATATTTTCTCTCTGAGAATTTGGTATATTGTGACAAAGGATTATAATTAGTTAATTGGAGATACTGGAAGAGTTAGTAGAGAGGACATGCTTTAGTTCCTGGGCAACTATTTCTGACCTTATATTTAGAGAAATAGAGTTAGTTCATTTAGAGAAATGAAACAGGGAAGAGAATGTGTGGTTCCAGAGGAAAGGAAAGTATTGTTGTACAAGTGTCTATTTACTTTCTAGCTCTTAATTCCAGTACCCATGAAGCTGTGCTCTTCCTCTTGACTTTGGGTTTTGTTTATCTTTTCCAAACATTCTCTTATTTGCTTAAGATATTCTGCATGGGTCTTAGTGTCTTGAAATCATAAGAGATTTTAGCTAATAATCCCAGTATATTACTTTTGTATTCTCATTATCTTTCTTAAAATATTCATTAATTTTGCTTTGTAGATAATGCCAGATTCCATGTATCTGAGGAACTTAAATGCTAAAATGAACCATAACATCGTGGTGATGGCATTGCTTTCATCATAAGTGTTTCAACATTTATTTCACTGAAGAAAGTGAGACATTCCAGTATTGTGACCACTTATTCAACTTGATTATAAAACAGATATTATTCAGGGAATTTGAAAAGAGGTTTAAGGGAGATTACTTCTATTTATTTCTATTCGGTTAGTTTTCTCAAGATCAAAGAAAGATAATATATTTTTCTTTTCTCTTCTTATTCTCTTTATGAAGAGAGAGAACTGGATTCTCCTTCCTCAGTATCTTGAGTAAGGTGTCTCAGATCAAGATACTAAAAGTACCCACATAGGTCTGTGATTCTCAGTTGTGCAATTTGACAATTTTGGGTGAATGATCACTGAAGCCTAGCTAGTTCTGACATTCCATGAGACCTCCCACTTCATGTGCTGAAAATATTCTCCTGCAATGAATGGAAGAAAATGATAGAATTTTCTATGTATTTTAATGACCTTTTAAAGGACCCAGCTTTTTCTCCCTATGAAAGTTGTGTGTTTTGTAATGACATTTATTAAGCATAAAGAGGAACTCAGATAATATTGCCATGCAACTTCTTGCATGAATACAATACACATGTATTTCTTCATGCTTACAAAAAGGTTTGAGGTGAAGACCAAGATGCTTACAAACATATACAAAACTGAAATTCATTTGCTTTTCATATTTACGTATTTGAAAGCTGCCACTATATAGTGCCACAGATAAATCATAAAAGAATAACATGAGCAAACAATAGGAATGAATAGTGTTCTTTATTTTTATTAATAATCAGCCAAGTATTTATTAAAAATCTTCTTTACATTTAAACTGGAACAAGTGGCTTTTTGAAATGATTCTTTTAAACAAGGCTTTTTAAATATTCTACTGCTGTCTTGGCAGTTAATATGCTAGTAACACAAAATGAGTTTCTCTAAATCCTAGAGGTCCTAAGAAACATCTGACAAAGGATTGTTCCAATTGCTCCTGTTCTGGTACGATAAGAAACTGACATACATATTACAAAGCAGTCTTAAAGACATACACGAGTTTCCTGCTGACTGTCTGATCTCAGGAAAACAATGATCCTACCTAGAAGAATAATTACCATATTGGCCTTATTGAAATCATTTGACCTTGATTTTAAAATCACCTAAAATTAAAAAGATCAGATGGCATAATTTTACAGCCCAAATTCAAGTCATTTTTTTACTCATGCAGAAATCATTAGTTGTAATATGAATAGTTAAAGGCACAGGGTACACATGAAGAGGATTGTATTTTCTCTCCTGGTAGGATGTTACTCATGGATATGAAAATATGTTTGTGAGTGAAGGAAAAATTCTGTTTTTGGTGAAATAAATGCTTTGAGATCCTTAGAGCTAAGAGGATGAATAACTGAAGCTATTATTTTATCATTGGCAACTAACTATTGGAAGCCCAAAGAACAAGATTTTTGGTATATATATGAGACCTCATGAAGACATCTCGAGGTCTAGGATAGTTGCGTGGCTAGTTTGATAAATGTTCAAATTTAGTAGAAATGCTTTTTCTCTAAAGTGTTTGGTTCATTTCTTGAACATTGCTTTTAAATATTTTAACTCATTTAATTGCCTTAAGTCAGATGATAAAGAGAAAACGTTTTGTTTTATATTCCCTTCAAACTAGATGTTGATATAAGAGCATTCCACCTTTAGGGCAATAACCCTTTTGCCTTCTTGATCATTATAAATCTACACTGCCCTGAGGGTCTTCTTTTCAACTTGCAAATGATTGCATAAGGATTTTCAGCAAGTATATCAGAAGTTTAGAACTGTAAGGGAGTTTAGTGATCATAAAGCACAAGATCCTTATTTTAGATGTGAATAAACAAGAACTAGGGAGATTGAACAGCCTGCCCAAAGTTACACAACCTGGTAAATAATACTTCTGAGATTCAGACTTGGCAAAAATTTATGTGAATCTCAAACAAGTATGCAGCCTGGTTTGCATAGAATTGTTCTTAGACAAGTTCATTTTAATAGTATTTGCTTTTAGTTTTCCCAAGTCCTCTCACCTGTACCTGAAACAGGAAATTTAGATTCAGACTGCCTAGGTATAGATGCTGGCTCTGTCACTTACTGGTTATGTGACTTGGGGCAAATTACCAAAGCTTTCAGTGTTTAAGCTTCCTCATATGCAAAGATGGAAATGATGACAGATATAAGGACTTTATAGAATACTGCATAAAAACACTTAGGATTTGACTCATGATAGATAACTGGCAATGGTAACAATGAGAACTACTTTTATTATTATCACTTTCACAGACACCTCAAAATTCTATCTTCTACCTGAATCCAGTATCTTCTCTTATATATCTAAAATTGATTGGTGGCAACATGATATACATATAGGCATCAGTAGTGATTCCTGCTCTTTCTCAACCCTCCACCATGATCCAGTAGCTACAAATATTGCTGACTTTAAATTGCTAAATATCTCTTATGTCTTTCCTAACCTTTTTAATGTTACTGCTTCTATCTTATTCAGATATTCATTAGTAGTTTTTAAATTTTTCATAATTTAACTTTTAAATTTTTGTAACTATGAAATATAGATGAAAAAATTTATTTTTTGCAAAAAAGAGATTGCCCAGATTAATCACACAGCAATCAACTCAAAATATATGAGTTAGATTTTAATAGTAAATTAAAGACATCTGATATTTATCAATATTCACATAGAACACAAATAAGACTGTGAGAAAAAAAAGAAAATTCTCAAACACAAAGCTTTGAATCTACCTTAGTCCATTAAGGGTGCTATAACAAAATACCTGAGACTGATGAGTTCTTTAGAAGAACAGAAATATATTTCTAATAGTTTTGGAGGCTAGGAAATCTAAGATCCAGGAGTCCAGATTCAGTGTCTGGTAAAGGTTGCTCTTTGCATCCAAGATGGTGCTGCTTCACATGGCAGAATGGGTAACACTTTGTCTTCACACAGCAGAAGACAGAAAGGCACATGAGCCAGGCAGCTCTGTGAAACCTCTTTTATAGGGGCACTAATTTCATTCATGAAAATAGAGCTCTCATAACTTAATTGCTTCTCCAGACGTTCCACCTCTTAATACTGTTGCATTGTGGATTAAGTTTCAACATGAATTTTGGAGGTGACATAAACATTCAAACCATAGCATTTGTATCATCTAACTACCCAGGATTTGTCATTTTTTCCTACTTAGCAAAGTGTAAAGCCTTAAGTCAAGGTTTTGACATCCACTTTGGTCACCTGTAATCATATCATTGACTTTGTTTTTAAATATGTATGTATGAATGTATGTATTTATTTTTGAGTTGGACTCTCACTCTGCCCAGGCTGGTCTCGAACCCGTAGACTCAGGCAATCCTCTCATCTCAGCCACCCAAAGTGCTGAGATTACAGGCATGAGCCACTGCACCTGGCCAATACTGTTAATTTTTAATGTCCACTGGCAAGCATTTCAGTGGATGATAGTCCCCATTGACTTCTGCCTCTGGCTACATTCCAGCCTTTTCTTCAGCCTAATTCTAAGTACTGAGAATGATTTAAAAAAAATAAACACTTCAAGTACACTCTAGAGATGTGTTCAATAAAAAAAGCTTTGTGATATTTTATTGCAAGTGTTGTACAGGCAAAGCACACTTCTCTTTTCATCTTTAGACTTTAGATGCCAATTTCACAGCAGAAAGGCATTTTCAAGGAAGATATGAACAAAGCTGAGTACCTATAAACTATTGACCTGATGCATCCAAAAGTACTTTACATAGACTTGTTCTCTTTCTTCATGTATGTATTGTTTTACTGGAAGTTTTAAAATTCCAACAGATATCATTCTTTTATTTTCCCTCTTGTCATAATTTTGTAGTGACATGACTGAAAATGTGTTGGAAAAACCAGTGTTGAAAATACTAATGTGGCATTGGACCAAAGATACATGGCTAAGCAGCTGGCAACTGAGTATACCAAGAGATTGCTTTCCACATAAATTTTAACTGCCTACAACAATGTGCTGAGGTATTATTTGGTCTGTGCACTGACTTTTAACAGAAAATGTTGTGAGTATCTTCTTGGAACAACTTCCATTTAAAAAAAGTTTTAATTTTAAAGATGTGGGGTACAATTCAGGGTTAAGTATACAAGTGTTCATTATGTACATAACCTTGTTGATGAGGAGTGTCCCACCTCCACTGGCAGAATCCCACTACTGTCAATTCTGCCCATCCCCCCAACCCCCAAGCAATTTTCCACTACTGACAATCCTTTTCTTATAGTATTACAATAATTGTTAAAGGTTCGCTTATGTGTGAGAACATGTGACATTCAGTTCTTTGTTTCTGTGATAGATCACTCAATATCATAGACTCTAAGTCCATCCAAGTTGCAGTGAAGTACATAATTTTGTCTTTCTTTATGACTGTGTAATAGTCCATTGCATATAGTACCACATTTTTTTATCCAGTCCTCTTTCAATGGGCAGCGTGGATAGTTCCATGTTTTTACTATTGTGAATAATGCTGCAATAAACATGAGTGTGCAGGCCTCTTTTTCATAGAGTGATTTGAGTTCCTCTGGGTATATTCCCAGTAGGAGGATTGTAGGGTCAAATTGAAAGTTGGTTTTTAGATCTTTCAGCAATTGCCAAACTGTTCTCCACAAAGGCTGTAGTAGTTTACACTGCCACCAACAGTGTAGAAGTGTACCCTTTTCCCTGCATTCTCTCTAGCGTCTGTTGTTTTTTGAGTGATTGATGATGGCCATCCTGACAGGAGTTAGGTGGTATCTCAGTGAGGTTTAATTTGGATTTCTTTGATGACTAGTGAGACTGAGCACTTTTTCATGTATCTGTTGGGTGCTCATATGTCTTCTTTTGAGAAGTGCCTATTCATCTCTTTTGCCTACTTTGTAACGGGGCTATTTGTTTTATCCTTTTTTGGCATGTTTGAACTCCTTATGGATCCTAGATGTTAGGCCTTTGTTAGACATACAGCTGGCAAATACTTTTTCCCAGTCAGTGGGCTATCTCCTTGCTCCCTTGATAGTTTATTTGACCTTGCAGAAACTTGTCAGTTTGATGAGGTCCTACTTGTCTATCTTATCTCTTATGGCATGGGCACTTGGGGTTTTAATAAGGAACTGGTTGCCAGTTTCAATTGCCATTAAGGTGACTTTTGCATTTTCTAAGGTTCTTATAGTTTGAGGTTTTATATTTAGGTCTTTGATCCATTTAGAGTTGCCTTTTGTGTATGGTGATAGGTAGGGGTCTTATTTTTTATTTTTATTTTTTTTTTGTTTTAGTCAGAATCTCACTCCATCACCCAGGCTGGAGTGACATTGACCTGCTGGGTTCCAACGATTCTTCCACCTCAGCTTTCCAAGTAGCCAGAACTACAGGCACGAATTACCATGCCTGGTTAATTTATTTATTTGTTTGTTTGTTTGTTTATTTATTTATTTTAGAGACAAGGTCTCACCATGTTGCCTAGTCTGGTCTTGAACCCGCAGACTCAGGCAATTCTCTTGCCTTGGCCTTCCAAAGTGCTGTGATTACAGACTTGAGCTACCTTGATCAACCAGGGGTCTTGTTTTAATCTTCTGCATTTGGTCAGCCAGTTTCCCCAGTACCATTTACTGAATAGTTCTCCTCTCTCCAGTGGTTGGTGGTAGAGGATTTGTTGAAGATGAGTTGGTTGAAAAATTGGGGTTTTGCTTCTGGAATCTCTATACTGTTCCATTGGTCTACATGCCTGTCCTTGTACCAGTATCAGGCTGTTTTGATTATTGTAGCTTTATCATAAAGTTTAAAGTCGGGAGTGTGATACCTCCCACTTTTTTTTTTTTTTCCCTGAGGGTTGTTTTGGCTATTTGTGGTTGTTATTGTTTCCATATGAATTTCTGTATTATTGTTTCCAGGTCTGAGAAGAATGTTGCTGGTAATTTAATGGGTATTGCATTAAATCTGTAGATTGCCTTGGGTAGTATGGACATCTTAACAATGTTGATTCTTCCAATCCATGAGTATGGAATATTTTTCCATTTGTTTGTGTCATCTTTGAGTTCTTTAATCAGTGTTTTGTAGTTTTTGTTGTAAAGGTCTTTCATATCTCTGGTTAGAAAGATGCCAAGGTATTTCATTGTTTTTGTGACTATTGTGAATGGGATTGTGCTTTTTATTTGGGTTTCTGTTTGTTTACTGTTGGTGTATAGGAATACAACTGTCTTTTGCACATTTGTTTTATGCCCTGAGACTTTGCCCAAGTCCTTTATCAGTGCAAGGAGGTTTATGACAGATTCTCTCAGATTATCAAGGTATGGGATCATATTGTCAGGAAAGAGGGATACTTAACTTCCTCTTTCCCTGTTTGGATACCCCTGATTTACTTCTCTTTTCTGATTGCTCTAGCTGGGACTTCCAAAACTATGTTGAACAGGAGGGGTGAAAGTGGGCATCCTTGTCTTGTTCTAGATTTCAAGGGAAATGGTTCCAATTTCTGTCTGTTTAGCAGTATGTTGGCTGTGGGTTTCTCATAGATGACTTACTACTTTGAGGCATGTTCCACCTATGCCTAGATGTTCAAGGGTTTTTATTAAGAAGGGGTGCTGGATTTTATCAAAAGCCTTTTCTGCATCTAATGATATAATCATGTGGTTTTTGTTTTTACATCTGTTGGTGTATTTAATATTGTTTATGGTCTTGCGGATGTTGAACTTGCCCTGTATCCTGGGGATGAAACCTACGTGGTCATAGTGGATAATTTATTATTATTATTTATTTATTTAAAGTAGAATTTATTAAGAGAACAGAAAAGCTCCCACAGCAGAAGGGGGCCAGAGGAGGTTGCCAGATTTTTGAGATGTGTTGTTGGAACCGGTTTGCAAGAATATTTTTTGAGAATTTTAGCATCTATGTTCATTAAGCATATTGGCCTGTAGTTTTCTTTCTTTGTTGGGTCTTTACCCAATTTGGTTATCAATGTGATGTTAGTTTCATAAAATGATTTGGGAGCAGTTCCATCTTTCTTGATTGTCTGGAATACTTTCAATAAGATTGATATTAGCTCCTCCTTGTATGTTTTGTAGAATTCTGCTGGAAAGCCATCTGATCTAGGGATTTTTTTTTGTAGGTAATTTTCTTATGACATAGTTGATTTCCTGGGTTGTTATTGGTCTATTTGGGGACTCCATTTCTTCTTGTGTCAACCTGGGAGTTTGTGTAAGAAAGTCCTCCATTTCATTTTGGATTTTGAGTTTATTTCCATACAGGTATACATAGCAATCTTTGATAATCTTTTGTATTGCTTTGTGGTCATTTGTGACTTCATCTTTTGCATTTCTGATTGTGTTTATTTGGGCTTTTTCTTGGTCAGTCTAACTAGGGGTCCATCAATCTTGTTTATCTTTTCAAAAAACCAGCTTTTGTTTTCATTGATTTTTTTTGTACTAAATTTTTGTCTTTTATGTCCTGAATTTGGGCTTTTATTTTGGTGGTCTGGGTTTTTCTGCTGAAGTTAGGGTTTTGGTGGTCTTGCTTTTCAAGCTTCCTTTGGTGATTTATTAAGCTTCTAACTCGTGATCTTTCCATTTTCTTCATGTGTGTTCATAGAGATATTAATTCCCCTCTTATTAATGCTTCCATGGCATCCCGGAGATTTTTGTAAGCTTTTTCTTCATTTTTGTTTGTTTCCAGGTATCTTTTAATCTCTGTTTTGATTTCTGTGTTGACCCAGGAGTTGTTTAGCATCATGATGTTTGGTGTCCATGTCTTCATGGGTTTTGGGGGAACTTGGTGTTGATATTTGTTTTTATTCTACTGTAGCCTGAAAAGGTGCATGGCAGAATTTCAATCTTATGGAATTTTTTATGCTTGATTTATGGCTGATAATGTGATTGATCTTGGAGTACATTCCATGTGGTGATGAGTAGAATGCATATTCTGTAATTGTTGTGTGGAGTGTTCTGTAGGTATCAATTAAGTCCATTTGGTCAAGCATCAAATGTTAAGGTTTCAGGTCTCCTTGTTGACTTTTCTTTTCTTTTTTTTTTTTTTGAGTTGGAGTCTTACTCTGTCACCCAGACTGGAGTGCAGTGACTGCTCCCGGCCACTGCAGCCTCAACCCACTGGGCTCCGGCGATCCTTCCACCTCAACCTTCCAAGTAACTGGAACTACAGGCACGCACTACCACACCCTGCTAGTTTTTGGATTTATTGTAGAGATGAGGTCTTGCCAAGTTGCCCAGGTGGGTCTCAAACCCGCAAACTCAGGCAATTCACTCACTTCGGCTTCCCAAGGCACAGGATTACAGGCTGAGCCACAAAGCCCGGCCTTGACTTTTCATTTTGATGATCTGTCTAGGGTTGTGGGTGGGGTGTTTAAGTCCCTAGCTATGATAGTGTTAAAGTCAATATCTTTTTTTAGTTTACCTAGGAACTGCTTTATGAAAGTTGGTACTCCTATCCATCCTAAACATAAATGTACATTTATGTTTAGGATGGATATTTCTTGTTGATGAATTGAACATTTTGTCATTATGTAGTGACCTTCCATATCTTTTTAAAATTTTTAATAGCTTAAAGTGTATTCTGTGATATTATTATTTTGTGATCTGCTATTAAGATGGTGACTCCTGCTTTCTTTTGTGTTCCATTTGCCTGAAATTTTGTTTCCCTTCCTCTTACTCTGAGTCTGTGAGTGTCCTTTCTGGTGAGATTAGTCTCTTGGAGACAATATATTGTAGCCTCATGATATTTTATCCAATTTGCCTTCTATGTCTTTTTAGTGGTGCATTTAGTCCATTCACATTCAGGCTAGTTATTGAGATGTGAGAGTTTATCTTTGTCATGATATTCATATAGAGTTGTACTTGTTTGTTGTCTTTCTTTTGGTTTTTTGGGTTGTTTCATGTGTGTTTTCAATCTTTTTCCTGTACTCTTGTGAAGAACATTGTTGTTATTTTCCCCTTTCTTCTGTGTTTAATACTTTCTTAAGAGTTTCTTGTGGGGGTGGTCTGGAGGCAGCATAAGTTCTTAGGGATTGAATGTCTGTCAGGAGGTTCTTATAGAATTTGTTGTTGCTGATGCTGCTGTTTGTTTGTTTGTTGTCTTTTTTTTGATTTTTTTTGGTTGATACATGTGTGTTTTCAGTCTTTTTCCTGCATTCTTGTGAAGGGCATTGCCATTCTTTTTTTCCTTTCTTCTGTGTTTCTTTTCTTAAGTGTTTCATGTAGATCTGTTTGGAGGCAGCATAAACTCTTAGGGATTGAATGTCTGGTAAAGATTTTGATTCTCCATCACTGATTAAACTTAGCTTAGCTGTGTAGGTAATTCTTGGTTGAAATTGTTTATCTTTTAGAATTTTGAAGATTGGGCTCCAAGTTCTCCTAACCTAAAGTGTTTCTGCAGATAAGTCTGCAGCTATTCTATTTGGTCTTCCCAGGTAGGTAGTCTGACCTTTCTCTCTTGTTGCCTTTAGGATTTTTTCTTTTATACCTACTTTGTGTAGGTTAATTACTATGTGTCTGAGAGTTGGTCTTCTCGTTTGCTTTCTTGCAGGGGTTCTCTGAATCTCTTGAGTTTGAATGGTTGTATCACTGATGAGACAAGGGAAGTTTTCTTGTATAATTTCATGAAATGTTTGTTCCAGGGTGGTCTCTGTTTCTCTGTCTGCCTCAGGGATTCCAATTAATCTTAGGTTTGGTCTCTTGACATAATTGCTCATTTCATGGAGGTATTGTTCTGTCTTTTTAAGCTTCTTCTCTGTGATTTTAACAGTTTGGGTTCGTTCCATATTTTGGTCCGCATGCTCTGAGATTCTTTATTCTACTTGTTTAACTCTTCTTTCCATGCTTATCAGTTTGTGGTTTATTTTATTCACTGTATTCTTTATTTCTGTTATCTCAGTTATCACCTCCTTCATTCTTTCTTCTTGTCGCTCCTCATTTCTATTTATTTTCTGTATTAATAATTAATATCAGGGTTTGTGGTTTGAGATCAATCATTCTGGGGGCTCTTCATTGTTTGAGTTCCGGAGTCTATATTCTCAGTGACTGACTTTCCAGGGGTCTATGTGAGACTCATATTCTTCCTTTGGTTTTTCTTCATTTGTGTAGGTTTTCCTCCCCCCCTCCCCAACTTTCTTACCTCTTCTTAAATTCTGTTGTTCATTTATGGGGGGATAGCTTTTATTTCTGTTTGCTCAATCTCCTATTTTTCCTATGTAGATCCTCTGCTTTTGTTCAATTCTGAAACTGGACTAGGGGTGGGGGCCTGTGGTTTTTGCAGCTTTGAGATTTAATTGTGGGAGGAATTGTGATTCAGAAGCTATCTGCAGATCCCAGTATCCACTGACAGGTGTGTGGGCACCCTGGAATCCACTTCCCACTGCCATACAATCTGTCTGTGCAGTAGGGATGTCTGTTTGCCCCCCTACTAGCTGCTGCTGCTGTCAAGTCTCCCACTCAAATCTGTGTCTGTGCTTATTCCAGTGTGGGGAGGGGCATCTATCTATCCAAGTCTGATCAGATAATAGCCTTTGGGCCCCAAGATGAAGGTGAGGTGGAGTTGGGTGGGGCAATGCAAGTCTCCATCTGGTCTGGAACTGAGAAGGTGCCCGTCAGTGTCCCATCACCAGTATTGCAGCTTTATTCCAGATTCCTACTACCTGCCTTCTTGCGCCAGATCTGCTGCTGCCGGTGATGGCATGGGCCTGGTGCTGGTGCTGAGAGGTGGCTGTTCTCTGCTATCTCTTCCCTAAAGAGCCCTGAGAATGGCAGATGAACCTGTACGTCAGTTTCTCCAATCTCAGGTTGGTGGGGGATCGCAGTCACCTCTGGAAGATAGCCCTGGGTGCATGAACCTGAGTCTCCCTCAGACAGACTTTCACTCACTTACCAGCATACACCTACTCACAGAGAGAGTCTTTATGGACATTTGCTCTTGCAGAGACTCTCACAGTGTGACCTTTCATTTTAAGTATTTAATGTATTGGTAAATTTTTTTTCTTTAGACAGAGAGTTTTTGAACTTTAGTTGTTGTTTTATGGAAGATATTAGGCTTCTTGTCTCAAAACTTCCTTGGCATGGTTCACATGGTTCACAAAGAGTTAAGGCTCAGTGATTCAAGGGGATACTTCTTTGTGGTTCAAATAATTGGTTTCTTGAGAATGAACTTTTGATGTTTTGAGTTATTTGAGAACAAGATCTATAAATCTAGTTTTGTAGTGAAAATTATGAATAACAGTAGGATTAAATGTAGGCCTTGGGCTGCATGTGTCATCACAACTTCCCACCAGCTGCACTTCTGCAGTCGAAGGATTTGGGGATATGGAATGTTAATTTTTCAGATGCCTTTGAGTTAGATTATTCTCCATGCCTTTGACCTCAGATTGCAGTCTCTCCTGCTTTTTCTTCTGAATCTTAAGTTTTCTATGAAGTTATTCCATCCTGGTCTTTTGGGAGATTAATACCATGATGTAAGCAGCATCATCAATCCTATACGCACATGACTCGTGTGCAAAACAGTTGCTGAATAGCCTATTTCTCCATAATAATCATGCTGGTTTAGAAGACTTATATGTTCAATGTTGGGGGATATCACCCTTGATGTGACTAAAGGAAATTGATATGAAGAAAATACAAATTTAAAAGTACGTGTTAAATTAGGCTTAACAATCATACTTTTAGGAGAAATCGCAGAGTTGGTGCCTAATGGGATGGTGTGGATGAATAAAGGCATGTTTCTGGAGGTGACTAATGTTCCAGAGCTGTTGATAGGAAGAGTGTGGGCTGATTCTACATGACCAGTTTATCTCCTGTGGTTGTATTAGCTAAAATGTAGACATGACCAGTTTATCTCCTGTGGTTGTATTAGCTAAAATGTAGACATGATGTTGGCTATGGGACTTTACTTATAAAATGATTAGAAGACTGGCTACTATGGAAATGGCTAATTTCTAAGATCCAGCTTTTAACAAAGAATAACATCTGGATGTTTTAAGCCTAAAGAAATACAATTTTGAAGAATTCCTACCTTTTGGGGATTCAGGTTTAATTTCTCTTGTTTTTCATGGCCCTGTTGAAATAGTCTGAAGTTATATTAGGTATGTGCAGGAGACTTTGAACTCCCTGATGAATGAGTTATTGAAGGTTATGAAGTGGTCAATGAATTAAGGGGCATGTGAATATCAAGGTCTGATGTCCTTGTTGATATGTCTGTTTGAAGTGTTTATCCAAGGATTAAGGCAAGAAGTCTAGAGACCAGTATGTGAAATTGATAGATTTGTTGAGGGCTTATGGGATTAAACTAAGATACCCACCTAGGACACTCTAGTGTCTACTGAGTTTTAAGCTAATGTAAGACCTAATATAGATAGTAAGATAGAGTTTCTTCATGAGACATGCAGTATAGATGGAGGCCCACTGTTTGTTTTCAAATATATATAAACATTATGATCAGTCTGCATACCGGGGCTGGTAACCATGTGATTACATCTGGGAGCTTGTTGAGAAAAATCAGGATGTTCATTTTTGACCTGAGTGAAATCCAAAATATGATATGAGATGTACTGAAAAGTTCAAAGCATATGAAAGCATCTGGGAGTTTGAGCTGATGATGTCTATGGTTCCAGCTGAAATAGTTAATCATTGGGTAGATCACCTTAAAGCTATCCTTCATTGATGCTGTAGGTCCTACTTCCATTCATTCTATTTCCTTCTCTTTCATGGTTAACATTATGTGACTGCCAGTCCAAGCAGAGACGAGTCATATGATTTACATAGGCTAGAAATTACAGGATCACCCTCAAAATCCAACTTTCCATCACCATAATGGTACTTTATACTCTTCTGAGAGATAATTACATGGTAGGTAGGTATCTAGGTTATTATAGTTCTGTATCTAGATACAACAACCTGCTACTGTAGTATAGTTTTGTCATAGGTTAAGTGAAATCTGGAAGTTAATTTGTTAGCTTCTTTGGACAATATGTATTTTGCCCAATCAGTAATGTTTAGAATGCAATTTAGGCCTTAGTAGATCTATTGCCCATCATTTATTTTCATATACTTTCTGAAACTAGAAAATTCAAACTGTAGCTGTTCTTGGTTGGTTACATGTAGTTTGTTTATCTTAAACATTTAAATTAAGTAACAGCAGTAATCTAATCTTTACCTATATTCCTTTTCCAGGAAAAGCCCAGGAACGTTACTTTCCTACTCAGTTGTAAGGCTGAGTAGAAAGGGAGTAGGATCAGCTTGTATTTTCCATATCACAGCAATAGCTGTGGTGTCACAACTCCTCCGTCTTAGGCTCCCACTTACTCTGCTTCTCTCTTTTGCCTCTTCTGCTGTCATTCTGTCCTGCCCTCTCTCCATTCTTCTCCTTCTTTTTTTTGGTGGGGTTCGAATCTCATTCTGTCGCCCAGGCTGGAGTGCTGTGGCACACTCACGGTCACCGCAGCCTCAATGTGTTGGGCTCAGCTGATCCTTCCACCTCAGCTTCCAAGTGGCTAGAGCCACAGGCATGCACCACCATGCCCAGGTAATTTTTTGATTTATTGTTGAGACGAGGTCTCGCCAATTTGCCCAGGCTGGTCTCAAACCCATGGGCTCAGGCAATCCTTTTGCCTCAGGCTCCCAAAGTGCTGGGATTACAGGTGTGAGCCACTGTGCCTGGCGTCTATTCCTCTTCTTGCTCACGTTCTCAGGACTCGATCAGCCTGTTATCTTCTTGTTTCATGTGCACACTTTACTAAAAAACCCTAACTTGTCTTCGTTTCTTCAGCATAACCTCCTCAGATCTATGCTTCACATCAGCAGAAATTTATTTCTTTAAAGATGGAAATACATTTGATCCTTGAACAACACAGGGGTTGGAGCACCAAGGCCACCCTCCCCCCTGCCCTGTACAGTAAAGAATTCACATGTAAATTTTGACCCATCCCAAACTTAATACTATTACTTAATACTAACAGCCTACTATTGACTGGAAGCCTTACCAATAACATAAATGGCTGATTAATATATGTTTTGTATGCTATGTGTATTGTATACTGTATTCTTACAATAAAGTGAGCTAGGAAAAATAAAATGTTACTAAGAAAATCACAAAGAAGAGAAAAATATATTTACTATTCGTTACATGGAAGCAGATCATTATAAAGGTCTACATTCTGAGAAGGAGGAGGAGGAAGGCTTGGTCTTTCTGTCTCAGGAAGAAAATCCACATATAAGTGGATTTTGAACAACACACGTAAGTGTTGTTCAAGGGTCAGCTGAATAACTATAACTATCCTGCATAAAGCCATTGTTCTCTTATTGTCCCAGAATATTGTCTTCATTTCCCAGCACGACCTATAGAGCAGGCAGTCTGGTACCTGACTCTTGTGTATCTTTCTTTTCTACTGTGGTTCTATCATGGTAACATTTATACATGTTAGAAACTAATAACTGATTTGAAGCTGGATAGAATAGAGTAGAACAATGTAATTTTTGGAAAACAGTATCATTTCATGTGAAAGTCTTAGCAAATTCAGTTTTGATTAAAGGCCAATATGCTTAATCCTAATTTTTGGTAGAGTACAAAAGGAAGTGTGGACTATAACTTCTGGACAGAGATTCCTGTATGACTTTGGCTATAGCCATCTGTGACTATGAGATTTTCCTAATTTATATGTTTCTCTAAAAAGCCTCATGATAATTGTATCTGCAAGTAATAATTTATTTTGTTTTCTTGGCTGTAGTTCCAAATAATTGAGATCTGGAGGGTAAAATGTCAGTGTTTGCTGGCTGGTTGATACAAATCGTGTCATCTGCATAAAACTAGCAATCATTTAAAATGTTTATGCTTTTAATATGACTTGTGATGGGACTCTCCTCTTATCAAGCTTCAGCTAGGTGGAAATTTCATTCAAAATATAAGTACTATATTTTCTGTCTAGGAAAGCATAGGATTTAAGACCATACTAAATTCTCAGTAAAATGTCATCTAAAAATTAATTTGCACAGTACTGTGAACCCAGGAAGTAATACCAGCAGCTTATTGTGAAGCATGAGTTTCTAGACAATGTATGAGTTTCTTTAATAACTTTAACTAATGATTTGCTCTGCCAGCTTTGATCCACATGCAGTGTCATATAAGCAAAATAATATATATTCAGTTTTTCTCTGAAAATGAAAATCCCGAGTTGAAGAATATAAGCCTTTAAAATTTTGATACATATTGTCAAATTGCCATATAAAGAGTTTGTACTGATTGATACACACACTATCCATCAGATCGTGACTTTACCTTATAGTTGTGAAAGCAAACTTCTTGGAAATTGTCAATATTCCAAATTCTTGCCAATCTGAGAGGTAAAGAAAATTAATCTTGTTTAATGTTTATTTCTCTAATCATTAGTGAAACCGGTGGAACTCTTTTTTAAGATATGTTTATTGAGGAATAATTTACAGACATAATTTATCCCCTTAAGGTGTGCATTTTGATGAGTTTTCACCAATGTATCCAATTATGTAACTTCCACCACATCAAGATATAGAACTTTTAACTCATTTTTTCCCCTTGCTATTTAGCCTTCTGCCCCTGCTCCAGGCATGGACAGCCTCTTGGCCCAAACTGCTTACAAAGATCTGAAATGAAATGCAGGTCTTGAGCAAAATGCCGTGCAGAATGTTGAGCTCAACACAATGCACTTACCTCTGCTCTGTGATCTTATCTTCCCAAGGCTTGATTACTTTATTAGCTTTTTGTTGCCTTTGATATTTCAGCCAGCTTTTCTAGTTGTTGTTGGGGGAGAGCTTGGTAATATGCAGGCTATGATTTTTATCACAGTAGTTCCCTACTTCTGGTACCAATTTTTGTATTAGTTAAGATAGGTTATTCTGTGATTAGAAACAGTCTCCAGACCTAGGTGGCTTATGATAAATGAATGTGTATTTCTCCCTCATGACTGCATATCAGATTGGGTTGGATGGGAAGTAGATCTGTTACACAGGGATCCAGAGTGATGGAGACCCTTCCATCTTAAAGTTGTGCTTTGTGGAACACACAGCTTCCTTGAATGTAGTGGCAAAAAAGAGTTATTTGAACTTTTGTCACTACTCTTGTATATTTTAACCAGTACTTCTGCTCATGGCCTATTGGTTAGAATTAGTCACATGGTACCACCTAATTGGAAAAAAAAAGGGTGAATAATTTACTTGTGTGTTCTTGGAAGGAGAAGAAATCTGATAGCTAGCTACTACATAAACTAATATTTACTTAGTGTCTACTATATGCCAGACTCTGTGAAAGGAAATTTGCATGTATTTTTCTGCTAATTTTAAACAAGAATCCTATGAGATAGGCATTAATTATCTTATTTTTAAGATAAGAAAACTGAATATAATGCATGTTTAATGCTTGTCTGTAGGTCACACAACCAGTAGTGGTGCAGTCTGGATTTGAATCCAGAGTTTCTTCTGAAAATTTGTTCTTTTTCCACCAGGACATAAAATATACAAGCAGTTAATACTTGCTGAAATAAATAAACAATATGTGTTATGGTAGATGGCACAGACTTACATAGTTTCTTTTTAGAAAAAATTACTGCTGATTTAAAGCTTACTCTTTGGTGAAAAATGTCAACAAAAAAAACCTGTCATCTGCAATCTGTGGGATGAACTATTCACTCATGGGAACTGAATTCTGGAGCTAGTTACTTAAAAAAAGTTATCCTGATATCTGTCACTGTGGAAGATAAAATCACTTCTTCTGGAAAGCGTTTGTAGACTGAAAGATACTGTAACATACTAGCAAAATAAGCATACGTTCTTTTTTTTTCTATTTTTTTTTTTTTTGAGTTGGAGCCTCACTCTGTTGCCCTTGCCGTGGCACACTCATGGTCACCCCAGCATTGACCCACTGGGATCTGACGATCCTTCCACCTCATCCTTCCAAGTATCCAAA
The DNA here is from genome assembly GCF_000164805.1 of Carlito syrichta. Taxonomy (NCBI): domain Eukaryota; kingdom Metazoa; phylum Chordata; class Mammalia; order Primates; family Tarsiidae; genus Carlito; species Carlito syrichta. Next base: position 192,421 of record NW_007260123.1, read on the forward strand.
ACTACAGGTGTGTGCTACCACAGCCGGCTAGTTTTTGATTTATTGTAGGCACAAGGTCTCACCAAGTTGCCCGGGTTAGTTTCGAACCTGTGGGCTCAGGCAATCCACTCACCTTAGCCTCCCAAAGTGCTGGAATTACAGGGTGAGCCACCGAGCCCGGCCAAGTTGTCAGGCTCTTTTTTTTTTTTTTAGTTGGAGTCTCAGTCTGTTGTCCATGCTGGAGTGCAGTGGCACACTCTCAGCCTAAGCACACATTCTATGGGTAACTTTGGTATGTTTTATAGGAGGTTTTCAATATAAGCAGAATGGCAGAGCAGCAGACTATGATTGGCACATTACACGTTTTTAATGATTAAAACACCAATAGGTTTTGACCTCAAGCAAGTAGACCTTGGCAGAAGACATATTGAGTATGATATAGTATATTCTGAGTAAAGTGAGAGATTGTGATTTAAGAAAACATGACCCCAAGAAAGCACTTTCTCATTTTTCTCTTGTGCCCGTGAGAGATGTGGTCTGATAGCAAAAAAGGTGATTCTGAAGACTGTATTGCTGTTTCTTAAACATTTCTTATTATGTGGGAGGTTAATTGTTATTGTACCAAAGTATGAAATATAGAATTATGACTTGGTATGATATGCATTTTGTATAGGGAGGAGCAGATTCCAGTCATGTGCTAGATACTTGGCCAAGTGTTTTTCATACAGTCTCTCATAACTGTTTAATTGAAGTTTTAAAAAATGAGTCCAATACACCAAATTATTTTTATCATTATGCAAAGTCAATGTGTAAACATTTATAAGATTCTGGAAAATCCTGCTGAAGATTGATAAAGTTAAGTTTAAGAAAGTTGAAGCAAATTTCTGTGAAATTTAATCAAATGTCAAAAGAGTCCTTGGGGAGAAAAAATGAGAAATCACTGCTGCTATGACCCTTCCAACCAGCATTATAAATAGATTTATAGTTTTGGAATTAAGTAACCGATTGAGAATGGAGCCTGAGATTTCCAAGTGCTTTTATGACCATTTGTTTACAAAAATCTTTGCAAGCATTATTCCCTAAAATGAATGTGCTTTTCTTGATAGCCTTGCAATTCCATTGCTTCCGTTTAGTTCTTTAGATTGGTCACAGCAGAGGACCGCTGTCAATAAAAGAGCAATTCGTTTCTTGAACCAAACTCACATCATAGCTCCTTTTTCTGCAACTGACTATTGATTGTAGTCTGAAGTGCTCACCTCTTCTTTTCTAAGGTCTTGCAACTATTGCTTTCTGCTGTTAATGAGACTAAATTCCACTGTTTCTTGTCCATAACTCTCAATGTTGTACAGTTCTGAACTTTGAGTTTTCTTTTTTTCTAAGGTTTTGCAATCATTGCTTTCTGCTGTTACTAAGACTAAATTCCATTGTTTCTTGTCCATGACTCTCAGTGGTGCACAATTCAGTTTTCCTTTATCATGTTGTATCATGAAATTCTCTAACCCATACTGCTTGGTGGTTAGAGAATTTTACATGGAAGAAACTTGTATTTTCTTTGTGAATTGGCTTTGAAATGAGTATTCTCAAAATATTTTTGTTGGCTAGGCGTGGTGGCTCAGAATGTAATACCAGCACTTTGAGAAGCCAAGGTGAGAGAATTGCCTGAGCCTGGGAGTTTGAGACTAGCCTGGGCAACTTGGTGAGACCTCATCTCTAAAATAAAATCACAAAAACTAGCTGGGCGTGGTCATGTGTATCTGTAGTTCTAGCCACTTGGAAGGCTGAGGTGGAAAGGATCACCTAAGACCAGCAGGTGGAGGCTGCAGTGGCTGTGAGCGTGGCACTGCACTCCAGCCTCAGTGATAAAAAGTGAGACTTCAGCTCAAAAAAAAATTTTTTTTAATTACGTGTATTCCAACTTAAAACTTGGATTTGAGCAGGGTACTTTTCATGCTTATATGTATTTTAAAGAATGGCATGCAAGATTTTACTCTGCGATTGTGACAAACAAAATGGGTTACGGTGTGCTAGAGTAACTTTCCATTTTAGTTGCTTAAAACAACAAAGTTTACTTTTTGTCTGTGCTGCATGCTCATCATGGGTCTGAGTAACCTCTACTCAGTGTTATTCTCACTCCAGGGCTCAGATTGCAGTAGTTGTCACCATCCTTATAAGTTGTCATGGCAGAGAAAAGAGTGTAGTTCTTATTTGTAGATTTTTAAAGCTTACTTTTGAAAGTGACAGATACCATTTCTGCTCACATTTCATTTGCCAAAGCAAGTTACTTGGCTATACTTTATTTCAAGCAAGGAAAGAAATTGTAATCCTGCCATATTTCCCCAAAGGGGAGATTTGAAATATTTATGGCAGTTCTAGTGATTCCCATGATAATCATATATACATTTTGTTTTCTACAGAATGACTTTTCTGAGTATATACACTTTTCAGTATTTTTTTTGTCTTGCTATTTACATCCCTTAATTTTATGGAATTATTATTTTTAGAATCTATTTATGTAAGTTAATGAATTTGTAAGCTATAATAATCTTTATTTAAGTACTATGAGTAAAATGTGCTGATTTTCTGGTCTGTCCATTGTGGGCACAAAAATTCTGTAATAATATCCATTACATTAACCTGTTTTTTTTGCTCCTACAATTTATGTGAAAAATATTCAAACATGCAAAAAAGTTGAAATAACTTATTATTAAAAAACATTTACCTACTAACTAGGCTCTACCATTAACACTTTCTGTACTTATTCATCTACCATCTATGCATCCCTCTATCCATCCATTATTCTGTCTTAATTTTTGATGAATTTCAAAAAAAATGTGCAGAATTAGTGCATTTTCACCTAAATACTTCAGCATGCTTGTTATCAATTAGATTTCAGTATTTATTTCCAGTCTTTTTCTTTTGATTCTGTATAAATTATGTGTACCATTTAATTAGTTTTGATAAATGCAACATTTGTTTATGTCAAAGATCTTTCAAGACATAAAACATCATCATAACCCTTTAAAATTCCTTCTTGTCCCTTCTCAATCCCCATTTCATATCACCTTCCCCCCAAGTCAACCATTCTTCTGATTTTTTTCCCTAAAAAATTAATTTTGCCTACTTGAGAATGTCACATAAATGAAATGTTATAGTGTGTACTCTTGTTTGAAGTTTCAGCATGTTTTTCCGATTCATTTAATTCTGTTGCATATGTAAGCATTTGTTTCTTTTTATTCTTTAATAGTACTTCACTATATACCACATTCTCCTATTAACACACTTCTAGGTCCTTTCTAATGTTTGACTATTATAAATAAAGCACCTAAAAATAGTCTTGTACAAGTCTGTGTGTGGGTGTGCTTTCATTTTTTGGAGAGATTAGAATTGTTGGGTCATAGGGTAGGAATATTGCCAGAACTTGAATTGAAGATGAATTGGTTGAGAAATTGAGGAAATTGAGGTTTTGCTTCTGGAATTTCAATTCTATTCCATTGGTCTATATGCCTGTTCTTGTCCAATACTAAGCTGTTTTGATTATTGTAGCTTTATAGTAAAGTTTAAAGTCTGGTAGTGTGATACCTCCTGCTTTGTTTTCTTTGTTTTTGTTTTTTTTTTTTTGCTGAGGATTGTTCTGGCTATTCTTGGTCATTTTTGTTTCCATATGAATTCCTGTATTGTTTTTTCTAGATCTGAGAAGAATGTTGTTGGTAATTTTATAGGTATTGCATTAAATCTATTGATTGCCTTAGGTACGATGGACATCTTCACAATGTTGATTCTTCCAATCCATGAGCATGGGATATTTTTCCACTTGTTTGTGTCATCTTTGATTTCTTTGAGCAGTGTTTTGTAGTTTTCACGTCTCTGGCCAAGGTATTTCATTTTTTTTTTTTTGTGGTAATTGTGAATGGGATTGTGCATTTTATTTGGGTTTCTGTTTGTTTATTATTGGCGTAAAGAAATACAATTATCTTTTGCACATTTATTTTATACCCTGAGACTTTGCCAAAGTCCTGTATCAGTGCAAGGAGATTTTTGACAGATTCTCTTGGGTTTTCAAGGTCAGAATCATGTCATCTGCAAAAAGAGATAACTTTCTTTTCCTATTTGGATACCACTGATTGCCTTCTCTTTTCTGATTGCTCTAGCCAGGACTTCCAATACTATATTGAACAGGAGGGCTGAGAGTGGGCATCCTTGTCTTGTTCCAGTTTTCAGGAGAAATGGTTCCTATTTTTGTCTGTTTAGGAGTATGCTAGCTGTGGGTTTCTCATAGATGGCTTTTACTATTTTGAGGTATGTTCCACGTATGCCTAGATGTTCAAGGGTTTTTATCAAGAAGGGGTCCTGCATTTTATCAAGAGTTTTTTCTGCATCTAATGATATAATCATGTGGTTTTCGTTTTGACATCTGTTGATGTATTTAATTACATTTATGGTTTTACAAATGTTGAACCAGCCTTGCGTCCCAGGGATGAAGCCTACTTGGTCATGATGGATGATTTTTGAGATGTTGTTGAATCCGGTTTGCTAGGATCTTGTTGAGGATTTTAGCATCTATGTTCATCAAAGATATTGGCCTTAGTTCTCTTTCTTTGTTGGGTCTTAACCTGGCTTGGATATCAATGTGATGTTAGCTTCATAAAATGTTTTGTGGGAGAGTTCCATCTTTCTCAATTGCCTGGAATACTTTCAGTAGGGTTGGTATCAGCTCCTCCTCAAATGTCTTATAGAATTCTGCTGGAAAGCCATCTGGTCAAGGGCTTTTTTTGGTAGGTAGTTTTCTTATGACATAGTCAATTTCCTTGATTGTTACTGGGCTATTTAGGGTCTCTATTTCTTCTTGTTTCAACCTAGGCAGGTTGTGTGATGTCAGAAAGTTCTCCATTTCCTTGAGGTTTTCAAGTTTGTTTCCATACAAGTGTACATAATAGTCTCTAATGATCTTTTGTATTTCTTCAGGATCAGATGTGACTTCATCTTTTGTGCTTTTGACTGTGTTTATTTGGGATTTTTCTCTCTCTTTCTTGGTCAGTCTAGCTAGGGGACCATCGATCTTGTTTATCCTTTCAAAGAACCAGCTTTTTGTTTCATTGATTTTTTGTATTATCTTTTTGTCTTCTATGTCCTGGATTTGGGCTTTTATTTTGGTGATCTGGATCCTTCTGCTGAAGTTAGGGTTTTGGTGGTCTTGCTTTTCCAGCTTCCTTAGGTGACTTCTTTGGCTGTTAATTTGTGATCCTTCCATTTTCTTCATGTGCGTTTGTAGAGATACGAATTACCCTCTTACTACAGCTTTCATGGCATCCCAGAGATTTGGGTAAGATGGTTCTTCATTTTCATTTATTTCCAGGTATCTTTTAATCTCTGTTTTGATTTCATCATTGACCCAGGAGTTGTTTAGCATCATGCTGTTTAGTGCCCACATCTTTGTGGGTTTTGGGGCAACCTTGTTGGTGCTGATGTTTATTTTTATTCCACTGTGGTCCGAGAAGGTACATGGCAAAATTTTGATCTTTTAAAATTTGTTTGTGCTTGATTTATGGCCAAGTATGTGGTTGATCTTAGAGTATGTTCCATGCAGTGATGGGTAGAATGTATATTCTGTGGTAATTGGGTTGAGTGTTCTGTAGGTATCAATTAAGTCCATTTAGTCAAGAGTCACATTGAGGTTCCAGATCTCATTGCTGATTTTTTGTCCTGATGATCTGTCTAGGGTTGTGAGTGTGGTGTTAAAGTCCCCAGCTATGATAGTGTTAGAGTCAATATCTTTTTTGAGTTTACCTAGAAGCTGCTTTATGAAATTTGGTGCTTCTATGTTGGGTGCATATATGTTTAGAATGGATATTTCTTGTTGGTGGCTTGAACTTTTTATCATTATGTAGTGGCCTTCTGTATCTTTTTAAATTTTTGATAGCTTAAAGGGTATTTTGTCTGAGATTAAGATCGTGACTCCTCCTTTCTTTTGTGTTCCGTTTGTTTGAAAATTTGTTTTCCATCCTCATACTTTGAGTCTGTGAGTGTCCCTTCTAGTTAGGTGAGTCTCTTGAAGGTAATATATTGTTGTCTGGTGATTTTTTATCCATTTTGCCATTCTATGTGTTTTCAGTGGTGCATTTAGTCCATTCACATTTGGGCTAATTATTGAAATGTGAGAGTTGATCCCTATCATAAGGTTCTTATAGAGTTGTTGTTGTTGTTCCTGTTTGCCTGTTGTCTTTCTTTTGGTTTGGGGTTGGTTCATGTGTGTTTTTAATTTTTTTTTTCTGTACTCTTGTGAAGAACGCTTTTGTTCTTTTTTCCTTTTCTTCTGTGTTCAATACTTTCTTAAGTGTTTCTTGTAGAGGTGGCAGTGTAAGTTCTTAGGGATTGGATATCTGGGAAGAATTTCAATTCTTCTTCACTGATGAAGTTTAACTTGGCTGGGTAGGTTATTCTCATTTGAAATTATTTATCTTTTAGAACTTTGAAGATAGGGCTCTAAGCTCCCCTGGCCTGAAGTATTTCTGTAGATAAATCTGCTGCTATTCTAATTGGTCTTCCCTGATAGGTAGTCTGACCTTTTTCTCTTGCTGCATTTAGGATTTTTTCTTTTATACCTACTTTGTTTAGGTGAATTATGTATCTGGCAGTTGGTCTTCTCATTTGTTGTCTTGCAGGGCTTCTCTGAATCTCTTGTGTTTGAATTTTTGCATCACTGATGAGATGAGGGAAGTTTTCTGGAATGATTTCATAAAATGTTTGCTCCAGTGTGGTCTCTGTCTCTCTCTCTGCCTCAGGAAGGCCAATTACTCTTAGGTTCGGTCTCTTGAAGTAACTGTTCATCTCTTGAAGGTTTTGTTCTGTCTTTTTAAGCTTCTTTTCTATGTTTTTGACAGTTTGGGTTATTTCTGTATTTTGGTCTTCAGGCTCTGAGATTCTTTCTTCTGCTTGTCTAATTCTGCTTTCCATGCTTATTAGTTAGTTATTTATTTCCAACACAGTGTTCTTGACTGCTGTAATTTCTGTTATCAGCTCCTTCCTATTTTCCTCTTGTCTCTTCTCAATATTTTTTATACTCTCTATTGATGTCTTGATGTCTGGGTTTGTTGCATGTGATCAGACATTCTGGGGGCTCTTCATTGTTTGTGTTCTGTAGTCTGTTTTCTCAGTGTCTGACCTCTCAGGTATCTGCATGAGACCTATATTCTTCTTTTGGTTTTTCTTCATTTGTGCAGATTTTTCTTTCCTACTTTTTCCTTCCCTCCATGCCCCCATCTTCTTTACTTCTGTTATTCATGGGTGGAGGGGTTGCTTTTACTTCTATTTCTTCAATCTTCTATTCTTCCTTATGTATATCCTCTTTCTTTGTTCAATTCTGGAGTTGGACTGTAGGTTGGGGCCAGTCCTTTTTGCAGCTTTGAGATTTAATTAAGGAGGGAGCTGTGATTCAAAATCTATCTATATATTCTGGTATCCGTCGACAGGTGTATGGATAATCTGACACCCACTTCCCACTGCCTTGGAATCTGTCCATGCAGTGGGGTTTACTCCCTGAAAGCAAAATGAGGTTAACAGAAGGAATAGCACGGAGAAGGCAGTGGGGGCAGAGGGCAGTGGAGAGAGAGGGAGGAGTAAGAGGGAAAACTGACTAACAAATGAAAAGAGACACAAAGACTGAAACAAGTAAAAAGAAAACAATAACAATGACTACAAACTAACCAACAACCATATGAAAAAACTAAAACATGCAATGATGCTAACATACAAGCTAACCAACCTCCTTATTGGTGTGCTATTCCTCCATACAAGGATGGGGTTTACAGAGAAATAAAAAAAAAAGAGCAAGACAAAAGGAATGGACTAAAGTCAGTAAACTAACAGAACCAACCAAGCACACTCTGAGACTTTTCCTTTGAGTCCAGTGTCCTTTCAGTTCTGATTTCTAACTGTCTTTGAAGGCTGGTAGATTTGTTCACAGTTAGGGTTGGCTGCCCCTGGCCTGCTGTGAAGGTTGGTTGATATCTGGGCTCCCTGCCCAGTCTGTCACTCAGGTCTGGCCTGTGTCTATTTATCAAGGGGAAAGAACTCTTTCCCATCTTGATGTTGTTACCTTGGATCCCCAGCAGGTGGTGGTATCTCACCACTCTAGTTGATCTTTATTCACAGCAACTGGAGACTGCCAGGAGATCCAAGCCTGGGTTGGTGGAAGTCGGAGGCTGCCCAGGACGGGAGGGAGCAGGCAATGGTGGTGGTGGTGGCGGCAGCCGCCTCATGGTACATGGAAGGAGTTCCACGAGCCTGGCTGTGGGCGAGGGGTGGAATGTGGCAGTGGCAGCAGCATCAGCTATCTCAGTAGATCATGCTTACAGGGGCTTCACGGTCCAAAGTTGTGGGTCACCTCAGGCACAGGTGGGTGATGGCCGGCAGTGGCATTTGCTGCTGCATCGGTGGCCCAGACCGCCAAGGTGTTTGAGCAGTGGCCGTGGCTAGGCTCCGTGTGAAGGGCAGGCTGCCCACGATGGGAGCTGCAGTCCCTGGGAGAGAGCTAGAGTCTTTATGTGTGTTCTCTTTTGTGGAGGGTCTCACAGACCAAGGCTACCCTGTCGCCATGTTACCGAAAGTCTGACATTTGATTTTTAGTAATATATAAAGGGATTCTTTAATTTTGACTTTAAAGTCAAAAAAGCATTCCTTAAAACTCATTAGGTTCAAGACCCGCCTGGGCAACTTGGCAAGACCTCATCTCTACAATACAAAAAATTAGCTGGTGTGGTAGTGCGCGCCTGTAGTTCCAGCTACTTGGAAGGCTGACGCAGAAGGATCGCCGGAGCCCAGCAGGTCGAGGCTGCGGTGGCTGGGAGCAGCCACTGCACTCCAGTCTAGGCGACAGAGTGAGACTCCAACTCAAAAAAACCCCCCAAAACTCATTGAACAGTAGTTCTATAAGAATTGTGTATAGTTTATAGAATCTTTTAATTTTAATAGATATATATCCATATAATTATTATTATTTTTTTGAGTTGGAGTCTCACTCCGTCGCCCAGACTGTAGTGCAGTGGCCGCTCCTGGCCACCACAGCCTCGACCTGCTGTGCTCCAGTGATCCTTCCACCTCAGCCTTCCAAGTAGCTGGAACTACAGGTGTGTGCTGCCATGCCCAGCTAATTTTTTGATTTATTGTAGAGATGAAGTCTCGGCAAGTTGCCCAGGCGGGTCTCAAAACTGCAGGCTCAGGCAATCCACTCACCTCTGCCTCCCAAAGCATGGGATTACAGGCTGAGTCACTGAGCCTGGCCATCCATACGATTATAATATGCAGTTTAGTTTTTTAAACTTTATAATCCAGTGAAAACCTCAATGGTAAGTGGTTACAGAAAGGATCCTTATGCTGGTCTTAATCTTCTCCCTTCATTTTCCTGACTGCATTTAGTATATTGTTTCCCTTTTGTATTCTTCATCTTACCGCTACTATTGTGCACGTTGTTTAAAAAAAAATCTTAAGATTAACTTAAAATCTTTAGTTTCTCCATACGTTACTGTTTGAAGTTTGCACCTTGGTACCAAGGCTTAAGAAATGAGTTTTAAGGAGTGCATTGCCTTTTCTGTTAATTAGAATTTAAGAGTTACAAAACAAATATATACTGCAATATTCCTGTTGTCCTTTCCCTGTGATGTTTATACATGCAGTTCCTTTTGTTTTTCTCTGTGTTCTTCTTTGTTTCCTCTCTTGATTCTTCCATGACTTCACTATATTCTTTGACATCCTGGTAAAAAAGAATCAGAATTTTGTCTGAAAATGACCTCACAATGACTCTTATTTTCTTTGCTTATGGACTTTGATACTTCATATGTTACAAAATCAAACACCTTTCCTGACTGCGAACATTTCAGGAATTTATTGTATATTTGTTCCCTGACCATTATGGTTAGGTTCCATTTGTTCTTAAACCAATTCTGTTTTTTCTATTTCAAAAAATCTTTAATCCAGTTAAGCAGTTCACAAAATGGCTTGAACTTCAGATGCACCCTATTAACCTAATAGATCACTTCTTGGGCCGTCAGTCCCAGAGATTTTGATGAAATAGATACTAGGTGAGGCCCTAGAATCTGGGTTTTCATCGCATTACCACAGAGATTCTCATAATGACAGTACCTCATGTCAAATTATCCAGTGCACTTATCCTAACAAATTATAAGTTGGTAGGCAGTTGCCACTATGTTTCTTGTGTAGATGGAGAAATCAAGGCACAAGCAAGAAAAAAAATGAGAGTTAAAGGACTTTTAAGAGTTAGTGTTGAATTTCATCTCTGCTAGTACCAGTTTTAGTTTTCTCCTTTATAAAAGTGGGTTTTAAAAGTTGACATTGAAATAATTGAATGAGATAATTTATTCCTAGTCCCTATTGTACTTAAACCCTTTGAAACATGGCACTAATATTAAGTACAATAAATGCTAAAAGCTGCAGAAATGCATGTTTATGCTTTGGAATTAAAGTAGGAACTCTGGTGGGTGGTCCTAAGTGTGTCTTTTTTGTGGATTGGGCCTAGTGGTAGGATTTTCACAAAAGAGAAAACTATCAGGTCCTATAGCATGTCTCTTTTTTTTTTTTTTTTTTTTTTTTTTTTTTGAGTTGGAGTTTCACTCTGTCGCCCAGACTGGAGTACGGTGGCCATTCCTGGCCACCACAACCTCGCCTGCTGGGCTCCGGCGATCCTTCCACCTCAGCCTTCCAAGTAGCTGGAATTACAGGCATGCGCTACCACGTCCGGCTGATTTTTTGATTTATTGTAGAGATGAGGTCTCGCTGCCCAGGCGGGTCTCGAACCCGTGGGCTCAGGCAGTCCACTCACCTCAGCCTCCCAAAGGCGCGGGATTACAGGCTGAGCCACCGAGCCTGGCTTATAGCATGTCTCTTAAGCAATCATCTACTAATAGAGTTTGGCACACTTCAGAAGCTCAAAGATATTTGATTAATGAATCAAAACCTTCCTACAAACACATCCTTCCTACAATTAAATTTTTTTTTTTTACTATTTTCTTGGTTCTTGCCACACTAAGCCTTTGTGGAACACTTATTCCTTTGGAGGAAAGAAATGAGGGCACCTGTATTTTTTCAGTACTCTAGATCCACTGAGACAGTAAAATACCTTCATAAGTTGGATAATTGGTTTCAGCAATGGAATGCTACCTGCAATTTGAGAGTGATAAGCTAAAATGATGATGCTTATACATGCAGTGCTTTTTGGAATTATGGAGGGACCTTCTTAGATAACAACCTGAAAACTTTCCTTGCAAATTTTGAATGTACAACTGAAGACTTCACTTTAGTGCTTATATCACATCACCCAGATGTGTTTCTTAAAATGGCATCATCTGTTTTCAGAATCTTTCACATGCGCATCCAAAATTTGCAAGGAAAGGTTTCAGGTTGTTATCTAAGAAGGTCCTTCCATAATTCCAAAATCACTGCATGTATAAACATCATCATTTTAGCTTATCAGTCTGTGGAATGTATTTAAGTAATGGTTACTCCTCTGCCTGCACTCTCATTTTTATGCAATAACTCCTCTTTATTCACTTTACTTGTTTAAATGCCCAGAGGGGAAAATCTTAGCAACAGAACAAGGCTACAACTTTTAGTTCTTGCTCCTTCCTTTATCTGCATTTTCCTAGGTTTGATTCTTCATTCTTTTCCTTTAGTGTAAGTACCACTAATCATTGCAATATCACTGAATACCTACCAGACACTGTACTAAGTGTTTGCATTGCCTTGCATAAAACTCTCAATAACTTATAAGTTAGATTCTATTATTATCTCCATTATCTACCAAGACTATTATTTGGAAGAGTCCTTTGAGGCAGTGCCAAACGCAGTCTTTTCCTGATAGCAGAGAGATTCCTATGGAAAACAATTGGGGAAAATCTAATAAGCAGTGACTGTCAAAATCCATTTGTGTGTGTGTGTGTGTGTGTGTGAATGCTTAATACATCAATGATGAAATGCATAGACCAGTATGAAAGCTGTTATCTGCATAAACCAGTGTCAGACTTACTTGTTTCATCTGGGAAAAATTGACAAAGTAGGAGACAGGTTGGCTCTTGAATGTGGCATTAACTCAGAAAGTGCAATGACTTTATATCACCTGTACTTTTTTACAACAGTGGATGGAAAATGGGCTGTCACTTCTGATATATGGGATATTACCACTATGCTGAATAGTGGTTATGTGATTCACAGTAATGTAATTTACTTCTCAACAGTTTTATAAATAATCATTTGACTTCTGGGCTGGCACTAATTAAAATGGAGCTACACTGGAAATTATTTTGTAGGTAATTTGTGTATTATGTGTCAAAATGGTGTTACAGATTTTTTAAAAAGTCTTTAATATTACTCATTTAAAAGAGTTTCTCATCTACTGTTTTAATAGTATAATTTTAGTGGAAGAATATTTATGCATGCCTTCAAGGAGTTTATATTTTGAAGGCATGAAGCATCTGACAAGCTTTTATGATATTGTATCAAATGTTTCTAAAATTTGTGTTTTCTTTTAAATTAAAGTTTCTAGGTCACCCCTTAGCAAATTCTGCTTAGATGATCTTGCATCTCTCTTTAGAATATATAGACACAACACTTTTTGCTTGCAGTTCTAAAGTGCCACTGAAAAATCTGAGGCCACAGGAAAAGTCTAATTTGATATCTTATGTTAGTACTATAGTCTATACACAAAAGCTGAAAGGCAGGGCCTTGATGGGCATGTTCACAGTTTAAAATGCTTTCATGTAATTTTTATCTCCATTTTTGAGGTATTACAAAATAAATGTTACAATAAATGCAGTTTGAAAAGTTTATATTTAATATTTATTTATAAAATAGTTTTACCAAATCTTCATGACTGAAGATAGAATTCAAATCTTTCGTATCTAGCACTCTGTCTAGATCTTTAATTGGAGGATTCAATCTGTAATCAGGTAATTAGGGAGGGAGTTAAGAAAATATTTCCGCCGGGCTTGGTGGCTCAGCCTGTAATCCTGCGCCTTTGGGAGGCTGAGGTGAGTGGATTGCCTGAGCCCGCGAGTTTGAGAACCGCCTGGGCAGCGAGACCTCATCTCAACAATAAATCAAAAAATCAGCCAGGCGTGGTAGCACATGCCTGTAATTCCAGCTACTCGGAAGGCTGAGGCGAAAGAATCGTCGGAGCCCAGCAGGTCAAGGCTGCCGTGGCCAGGAGCGGCCACTGCACTCCAGTCTGGGTGACAGAGTGAGACTCCAACTCAAAAAAAAAAAAAAAAAAAAATTTCTTTGTTTTTTTTTGAAATTAAGAGGCCTAGAATAAGACTTCTCACTTCAAAGAAAAAGATTAAAATGAAATATATAAAACTTATGAAAAATTCTGCAGAAAATAAAGCTGAAGAATGCAGCATATAAAAGGTATGCTGATAATAACGTTTAAAAGAATAACTCTTAGCCGGGCTCGGTGACTCAGCCTGTAATCCCGCGCCTTTGGGAGGCTGAGGTGAGTGGATTGCGTGAGCCCGCGGGTTCGAGACCTGTCTGGGCAGTGAGACCTCATCTCTACAATAAATCAAAAAAATCAGCGGGGTGTGGTGGCGCGTGCCTGTAGTTCCAGCTACTTGGAAGGCTGAGGCGGAAGGATCGCCTGAACCCAGTGGGTCGAGGCTGCGGTGGCCGGGAGCGGCCACTGCACTCCAGTCTGGGCGACAGAGTGAGATTCCAACTCAAAAAAAAAAAAAAAAAAAAGAATAACTCTTGGAAATAAAAAAAAAAAGCTAGTAAAATTTCAACCATTTTACGGAAATTCAAGAGAAAAGAGGCTCTAGAATAAGCTTAAAAATAAGTGGGAAAGATGCAAGGGGTCTAAGATAATAAAATTAAAATAGAAAAGGAACTGAAATACAGGAAGAAAGAAAGACAAAAACTTAAGCCACTGAAGATGTTAAGACCCCCATTATAAATAATAAATATAATTGACATTGTGGCAAGCAGGCCATCATTCATGGGACAGGCTGAAAAGCACCACACACACACACACACACACACACACACACACACACACACACACACACACACACAGTCAAGTACACACACACTCTATTCAAAAAATGAAGATCTGAAAATGATGACAGAGGAAATAGTGGACACTGAGGAAAAAAGCAGAGAACAAATGTGTATATTATATTTCTGATGAGAACTGTTATATTCTCCATTTGTTATAATGGAATTGAAAAAGGTAAAATGATTCCAAAGTACATAATGACCTGTTATTTCAAAGTAAATAATGACCTGAGTTTGAAGAAATGTCTAACCATGTTTCAAGAAAGTAGTTCACACAAAAAATATATGGTAGAATAGAGAAAGAATCCTATAGTCTCCAAGAAATAAGAAACTGGTTAACTACAAAAAAAAAAAAAAAGAAAGAAAGAAAGAAAAAAGGAACTATTTTACTGCTTTCAAGCTCCTTAGTAACTTTTGAGTCTAATAGATAATGGAGCAATATCTATAGAATTTTGAGGAGAAATGTACAAGAACCAAAAATTCTGTATCTGCCTTTTTCATCATTTGTGAATTAAAAGGAATAGGGAAACATTTAAAAAATGTACTAGAATTTAAAGAATAAAGCCAATCTTTCCCCCTGAAAAAGCTTTTGGATGGCTTAATTAGCTGAATTTATAAAGGTTTGTCTAAATTAAAAAAAATTATAAATAAAAATTCATACTATGAAGGAACTTGTGAGCAATGAATTCATTTAAAAATGAAGTAAGATCCCAATAACTCTATTAATAACATTCAAGAAACAAAATAACTTAAAGCTATGGGAAAATGTTATATGTTATGAAAATAATAATTTCATAAGCTAGGCTAGAACCAAAAACCCATATAAAATTTGAAAAGAAAGGGGTGAGATGAGAGCTGTAATATGATCTACTGTTTTCTCTATCTTTCGTTGGAAAGAAAGTACTGTGTTGTGTTTTTGAAGTTGATAAGTTGAGAAATATCATTTTAAGAAATTATGTAAAATAAAAGTAGTGATTATTTCAAAAATTAAACTGGATTCTGACAAACTTACTAGGGGAGGCCAGTCAAAATAAAATAAATTAAGCAATTTATCAAATAAGATAGAAGACACTGTACAAGCAAAATGAAAACCCATAAAATCTGAATTTTTTTTAGTACTTCATTAGCTAAAATATAGTTCTAATGGTCACCTGTTATATTTTGATAATATCAGACTAATACTGTTTATTATAGTCACATATATAAATTAGATATAGTCCTCTATTAATTAAAGAGATTTAAAAAGATTTGTGTTCTCTACTATTCTTACAGATATCTTCACAATTTTTCATCCACTTCAAATAGGCAATCAAATAACCCAATTTTAACTGTGTCTTTCTTGATGATACTGTTTTAAATAGAAATTCTTCTATGCATGGCTACCACGTTTTTTTCTTCATTTTTCTCTTTAATTCTCATCATCATCTGATGGATATTAATTTTTATTTCATTTTACTTTTTTTTTGTCTGCAATCTTCCATTAGAACATAAAGCAAAGCAAAGATTTGTCTCTTTTTGTTCCCTTACTCAAAAGCAAAGATTTGTCTCTTTTTGTTCCCTGCTTCATCCTTAAAGCTCCAAACAGAGACTGGTAAATGCTTGGCACTCAATCAATACTTGTTGAATGAATGAGTAAATGAGTGAATGAATTAAAGTGTGAATAAAAATTACAACCTGTCTGTATCACATTAACACATGAAAATATGTAAGACATATAAACAAAAAATAAGTGTAGTGTGAGAAATTAGGTAGCTTTCATAGTGTGAAGAGGGTTAAAAAGAAAAACAAGAGAAGCTGTTATAAGAAGATATAAATGCTATAATTGCTAAGTTTTACTTAGTAAATACTTCTCAAATTCTATATGCAGTAAGTAGGGAATACATCATTTGACCATTTTTTCTTACAAACTGTGAAATATTTACAAATATTGACCACATATTATTAAAACATAAACATTTTTAAAAAATTCCAAGAATAAAAACAGTAGAAAACTGCTCTGTGTGCACAATATAAGATTAGAAATAATTTTTTTTTTTTGAGTTTTGGGGTTTCACTCTGTCAGCCAAGTTGAAGTGCAGTGGTATGATCACAGCTCACCACAGCCTCAACTGCTTCAGTCTCCCGTGTAGCTAGGACTACAGGCAAATGCCACCACTCCTGGCTATTTTTGTTTTTTTGTGAGACAAGTTCTTGCTATATTGTCCAGGCTGATTTCAAACTCCTGAGCTCAAGTAATCCTCCTTCCTCAGTCTCCCAAAATGCTGAGATTGCTGGCATGAGCCACAGTGCCTGGTCTAAAAATACATTAGATATCTGAAATAAAACACAAGTACTAGAACATTTTAAAAATAAAATTAAGTAAATAATTTTTCTTACATAACTCTTTGGTCAAACATGAAATAGAAAAAATTTATAGTAGATAATAATAAAGCATTATATAACAAAGTTTTGAAAGTTAGAAGAACTGTTCAGGGACAAGTTCATTTTTCTCAGCACTTTAATTTTTAAGCAAAAAAGAATAAAACTGAAATAACTAACATTTTTGTTTTTAATTTTTAAAAAATGAACAGATAAATTATATGTATTTACAAGGTACAATATATTGTTTTTAAGTATACATACATTGATAAATGACTAAATCTAGCTAGTTAATACATTTATTCCCTCATATAGTTATCATTTTTGTGGCGAGAACCCTGTATATTCACACTCAACCTTTTTTGCTACTACAATAGACCTTGTATTGTTAACCATAGTAATCATGTTGTATGCTAGATTTCTTAAATGCATTCCTTCTATCCAACTGACATTTTGTATCCTTTGACCAACAACTCCCTCTCCCCAGCTCCTGGTAACCAGCATTTTGTTCTTTACATCCCTAAGAGCAACTTTTTAAGATTTTACATATGAGTGAAGTCAAATGGCATTTGACTTTCGGTGCCTGGTTCATTTCACTAAACATAATATCCTTCAGGTTTATTTATATTGTTGCAGATGACAGGAGTTCCTTCTTTTTAAAGACTGAATAATGGTATATATAACACATCTTTAAACATTCATCAGTTGATGAACACTTAGGTTGATTCTGTATCTTGGCTATGGTGAATAATGCTGCAGTCAACACTGAAGTTCAGATATCTTTTGACATTCTGATTTCATTTTCTTTGGATGTAGTCCCAGTAGTGAGATTACTGGATCATATGGTAAATCTCATGTGGTTTTGGTTTGTATTTCTTTGTGCTGCCTATGACTGGGAAAGTGGTGATATTGGTAATGTAAAACTGTCCTTCTGACCCTCTTCAGTGTGTCTTTTCTTATTATTATGCTGCAGTCAGGTAATATGACCCCTTGCCTGGATTTGTTAGCTTTTGTGAAGATATTTTCATGCATAGTTGTTCCAATTGATGCTTCTACAGGAAGACAGTTGATGGAAGAGTCCTAGTCCACCAATCTTACTCTGCTCCTTTTCCAGAATTAATAATTTAATCAAAGAAGATGAAAACAAAATGGAAAAACCTTAGGAAAGAAATAGGGAAGAAAATAGTAATGTTCTGAGAGTAAGGAGTGGTATCTGGGAATTCAGTTCCTGTAAGTCCTGACAAGATTTAAAAGGTTTCTTACGAATAAGGGGACAGGGACAGGCTTACTTTCAGTGATGAGGTAGGGTTTCTCCTGATTCTGAAAGGGGCCTTTTAAGAACTGTACCTCACCTGCTCCTGAGGTCCCAAATGTTTTAAAAGTTGCAATTACTAGCCTCTTGCCTAGTAATAGGATAAGATGAACACTAGCTTAGTGACCAATCAGGACTGAGTCACTAAAATGCCAGTCTAAGAACTAATTCTTGACTAAGAATCTGGAGGCTGGGTTCAGATCTCCTGGAAAGGGATTGGACAAAATGTAAAACTCCTCTACTTCATCCCTTCAACTGACAATGAGTTTGCAAACCTCAAAGCTAAAACTAATGACAAAATATAATGCTGAGGAAGATAAGAAACAAACTCAATATTGGGGAGAAAAATCAATGCTTGGGATGTGAGTTTATGCCAGATTTTTTAAAAATTAAAAATTACTTAGATATTTAGAGTAAATATGCTTAGGGCATACACATGATTAAATAAGGCATTTTTTAAAAGTTTAGTTATAAAATAAAAGCAATAAGAAAACAAATAGAGCCGGGCTCGGTGGCTCAGCCTGTAATCCCGTGCCTTTGGGAGGCTGAGGTGAGTGGATTGCCTGAGCCCATGGGTTCGAGACCCGCCTGGGCAGCGAGACCTCATCTCTACAATAAATCAAAAAATCAGCCGGGTATGGTAGTGCGCACCTGTAATTCCAGCTACTCGGAAGGCTGAGGCGAAAGGATCGCTGGAGCCCAGCAGGTCGAGGCTGCGGTGGCCGGGAGCGGCC
>NW_007260123.1:210881-212125 GCF_000164805.1 Carlito syrichta
AAAAAAAAAAAAAAAAAGAAAAGAAAACAAATAGGGTAAAAACTAATTAATTTGAGTGTTTAAATATGTAGTAGTCATTGACATTAAATCCAATAGATGAAATAAACTCTAGACTATACCAAATTAAAGATTAGCAAACTGGAAGATAGTAATAAGGAATTCACCCTGAATATAACATAGAAATAGAGATAGAGTTAAAAATTGTGAAAGAGGAGTTGAGACAAGAGGCTTAGTTGGGTGATTCCAACATATGTCTATTAGGAGATACTTAATATGAGAAAGAAGTGATGAGAAGAGAAGCAATATTTAAGAGATAACTGATAATTTTCCAAAATTGGAGAAATTGTTCTTTTTTCCTTCCAGATGGGAGAGACAACAGCTTGTTTATTTGTATGGAGGATGATGGTTAGAACTATGTGTAAAAATTGATGAGAGAGAATTAGACCTTGTAATAAACAAGTGGAGACACTGACCTTGGGTAGGAGCAAAACCATTCCTCTGTTGTAACTTCTGTGTCCATGGGCAGAGGGAAAATTGATGTTAGATGTGGTGGAGAAAAGCATGGAGGCTATCTTCTGATTGCATCTGTGTTCTGATGACTCTAGTCAACTCGGAACTAGTTGAGGTGAGACTACAGTAAGAGATGTTGGATGTCTAAGGACATAATACTCTAGGAGAGTGGAAGTATGAATGTCTAGAAAAATATATATATATTGCTTGGGTGAATATTAAATATCCATTTGAAATTAGTGGTTTCACCTTTACAGAGAGAAGAGTTAGCTATGTTATTCCCCAGTCACATTGAAACATTTGATGTATGTATGAATGAATGTATGAATTGAGGGGTAGACTTTAATTTAACCAAAGCTTTAGCTGAGAGAGGCACACGATTTGATACTATACATGAAGGTGGGGTTATAGTGATTAATCATGAGTTTTAAGTTAGTAAGAGGAAAGTAGGAACACACAAACAATGAAGGCTAAATAAAGACTTATTGGGAGAAATATTGTAGAATTAGTTTTAATGGGGTTGAAAAATTATTGTTGTGCCGGGCTTGGTGGCTCAGACTGTAATCCCGCGCTTTGGGAGGCTGAGGTGAGTGGATTGCCTGAGCCCGTGGGTTCGAGATCCACCTGGGCAACTTGGCAAGACTTCATCTCTACAACAAATTAAAAAAAAAAAAGAGCCGGGCGTGGTAGTGCATGCCTGTAGTTCCAGCTACTTGGAAGGCTGAGGCGGAAGG
>NW_007260123.1:212229-278814 GCF_000164805.1 Carlito syrichta
TGGGTGACAAAGTGAGACTCCAACTCAAAAAAAAAAAAAAAAGAAAAAAAAAAAGAAAAATTATTGTATTTGGGTACCAGATAGTGATTTGGAATGACTGGAGGTATGGTCAGACAACAGGATGCTTAAATCAGTATCACGAAGGGGGTGAAGTTATTGATAATGACAGCTCTATTGTGAGCTTTCTAATTAGAGTGAAACAAATTGATTACAATTTTGCTCCAGTGAATAATCCACTCAGCCTCTCAAAAAGTCATATAAATCTTAAGTGGCCAGAGCCCCTAGGTCCAAGAGTAGCCCACTTCTCTTCCTCTGATCTGCCAAGTATTCACCTTCTTTGTATGTATAACACAAAAGTGGTTGGAAAGCATTGATATAATATGTGACTATAGAAATGACTGACTGAGATAGTAGGGAGGATGAGATTACTGGAGAAGAGATGAAGGAACTGAGAAGGCATAATATTGGAAAAATAATTTCCATGATTTTGCAATATATCATTTCCATGGTATTTTAAAAACCACTTCTATTACAAATGATGAAGAATTATGCCAGGAGCAGTGTGGGAGAAAGTAACTATGAAGCAGGAATGAAAATTTTCAAGAACTGAGAAAAAGCAAGTCTGAGATCTGTAAGTGAATTTAACACATAGGAGTAGTGATGATATAGTCTGATGGCATGGGTTTCTAAAAGCTTAGGGGTTTTTAAGAGTGGGAGAATGGTCTGGACACGACAATGAAGAGAATATTATATGTGTTTGGAAGGTTTGAAGGGATATTTAGGAGTCAATTAGTTTTGTTACAGCAAGAAAGAATGTTTGAAGAATAGATTGTGGCCTTGTGTTTCAAAGGGCACTTTGGAGAGGGATATGGGGTTAGAGTCCAGGAATAAGGGGTAGCCAGAGCATCTTGGCCTTTTTATGGTAAGTGACAGAAACATGAAATTATCACTGATGCTTTTGAGGTGGATGATGAAGAGTCTGTGGGTATTGAGAGAGATGAAATGGTGGGAGTTTTGTTTTGTTTGTTTGTTTGTTTTGACTATTAAGCACCTAGAAAGCAAACTACTTTTCTCCTTGAATATGAATAATTCTGGGTCTATTTTCTCATTTTGACTTTGCAGTTCCAGGACTTAGCTTCTAGCTTAGTTTAAGGCAGTAGTCTAATGTGTCAGTACTCAGCTTGTTTCATTCATAAGAGACTCTTCAACTACAAAGTTCTTCCTTTTTTATTGAAAGGAAAGCAAAGTTTGAGTATATGTGTGGTATAGAGAGCAAAGGGAAGAATAGTATGAGAGAAATCAGATTGAAGAACCAGGCAGGGACTGAATCATTTAGAAACTTTTAGATCAAAGAAAGGAGATTAACGTTTATCTTAAATGTTAGCAGGAACAACTCAGTAGATTTTAATATCTTTTGCTGTGTTGGAAAATAATGGGAGTAGTAAATTAGGAAGTAAGTCAAGACATCTCTTACTATGGTGGTAAGCCTGAGATTGATCCCCATAAGAAGGTATACTCTACCAGGGCAGGGTATTTGTCTGTTTGTTTCTTTCATTTCTTAATACTCCATACCTATAATAGTGCCTAATAAGTAATATAGACCCTCTATGTATATGTTTTGAATGAATGGGTGGATAAATGAATGAATGTATGAAGATAGAATAATAGATTACCAAATAAAGGATAATAGATTACCAAATAAAGATATCAAATAGATTTTGGAGTCTGGATAGATATAATGACTAGAACTCAGGAAAGAGAGGTCAGTACTTGAGAGATAAATACATATTCATTCAAGAAAAGTGTGATAGCATAGTGATGGTGCTAGTGATAGTGATGATGACAAAAACCATAACACAGAGGTAATTACTGTCAATTTTGTACATACTTTTCTATGCATATACACTAAAAAATCATATTGCATATAGTTTATCATTTACTATTTTCAGATAGTATTTTATGGCTTTCACTGTCACTAATATTCATTTATGTTATACAAACTGACGGCATGCTGTGTTATTGCACATGATGTGTCTTATTGCATAGTATAGTCTATTTATTCAGTATTTATATTAAATTCCAAATTTTGCTGATTTTTCTTATTGGAATTTCCACTAGTCAACTCTTGTGTGCATTTTAAATAATTTCCTTCGAATACATTTTCTAGAAGTGGAAACAATGAATCAAAAACAATAAAAACTGCACATATTAAAGGCTTAGTGGCCATTGCTACCATAAAGGTAAACATCCATTAACAACATCAAGCATTACCTTTTTCTTTTCTTTTCTATACTTTCCTGTTCTGACAGGCCTCTGTTGCTTTGGAAGCTTTTTTTTTTTTTGAGTTGCAGTCTCTGTCGCCCAGACTGGAGTGCAGTGGCTGCTCCTGGCCACTGCAACTTCGACCTGCTGGGCTCTGGCGATCCTTCCGCCTCAGCCTTCCAAGTAGCTGGAACTACAGGCGCATGCTACCACGCCCGGCTAATATTTTTGATTTTTATTGAAGAGATGAGGTCTCGCCAAGTTGCCCAGGCGGGTCTCGAAGCCGCAGGCTCATGCAATCCACTCACCTCAGCCTCCCAAAGGTGCGGGATTACAGGCTGAGCCACCAAGCCCGGCTTGCTTTGGAAATTTTTAAATAATGTTACTTCATACGAGGACACACTGAGGGGGAGCAAACACCACTATGCACATCTGTTACCTGTTCAGGAAAACATATAAATGGATGCCTTTGTCAGTTTGGGCTGCTGTAATGAAATATCGCAGAGTGAGTGGTTTAAATAATAAACATTTATTTCTCACAGAAAAGTTCTGGAGGCCGACATGGCTGAGTTTTTGGTGAGGGCCCTCTATCTGGTTCACAGATGGCCATCTTTAGATTGTGTCACCACATGGCAGAGAGCAGAGATAGAGGGGCAAGTTTTTTCATTACTCTTTTTGTGAGGACACTACGCCCACACATGAGGGTAAAACCTTAATGACCTGCACCACTGTCCCCTACCCCCACCAAGCCCCTACCTTCTAATACCATCATATTGGAGATTAGAATTTCAACACATACATTTTGAGAGGACACAACTTTCAATATGTAGCAGTGGGGTTCACATTTTTTTGGAAGCATGAATTGAATCTTTCTCAAATACCTCATTTTAAATTCTTTAAGTCAAAGAAACTGTATTATGTCAGAACAAGTATTCAATGTCACACTAATTACATCAGAGGAGCTGTTTTTTGTTTCCTGTAAAGTCAGACTAATTAAAAAGTTTCTCCTTTATGCTTTGAGATCTATGAATGACATAAAAATACAGAGAGGCACTAACATAAAACAGGAAAATATTTAAGTAAATCTAAGTTGGAAAAGTTTTAGAAGTATAGATTTTTGTATGTGTTCTTTGGAAATATTGATAAACGTTCACTCATATGTCCTAATATATTTTCTTATTATATTTCATACTTAGAATTTAAGTAAGAAATGATTTCTCTGAAGCTAGTAATAAAGCCAAGTTAATGTCTCAGCATAAGGTTTATATCCTCTTTTTATTTTATGAATCTCCTCTTCTTGTTGAGACAAATACCTATGCAGAGTTCTGAAGAGCCACTCTCTCATTTTCAAACAGGCTGGTGCTGTAAGTGATAATCCCATGACTGGAAATGATGTGAAAGGCTATAAACTCCTTCTGCTTCATAAACAGTGAGATGAAACCTTTACTGCTGAAATCTTTTCTGCTGAGTGACAGGTTCTGCCACTTTGGGAATATTGTGCAAACAAACAAGGCATGATTATCAGACCAAGGATGAAAAGATTTTCCTGTACTCTTTTAAGAAATCTTGGTTTATAGGCAAAATTTATTTTATTGTATTTTTTTTAGTGGAAAAGTTTTTCATTAGTGGTAGAAAAACAGATGATTTAAATTATCTTCTTAATAATTTCCAGTGGGCTTTTTCATTTTCTAAAATGTCAGAAAGGTATTTTGATATCAGAAAAATATTATTTCCCAAAAGAACTGATGAAACTGTAAGACCTATAAAGATAGTGTAGGTAGTTCCACGGTTATTGGGAAGTTCATTAAAATTTTGTTTTCTTTTTTTTCCCCAATTTTTTTATTATAAAGATGTGGGGTACAATTCAGGGTTAGGTATACAAACGTTGATTATGCAGGTACCCTTGTGGATGAGGTATGCCCCTCCCGCCTCTAGCAGTTTCCCTCAACTGCCAATCCACCCCGCTTCCCTGACTGTTACCCACTACTACCATTTCCTTTCATATATTATTATAATTGTTCAAGGTCCGCTTATGAGTGAGAACATATGGTACTCTGTTCTTTGTTTCTGTGATAGATCAATGAGTATGATTAACTCCAAATCCATCCAAGTTGCTGTGAAGTCCATGTTTGTCTTTTTTTATGACTGCATAATATTCCATTGTCTATATGTACCGCACTTTTTAAAATCCAGTCCAGCTTCGATAGGCAACATGGTTGGTTCCATGTTTTTACTATTGTGAATAGAGCTGCAACAAACATACGTGTGCAGGTATCTTTTTTGTAGAATGATTTGAGTTCCTCCGGGTATATTCCCAATAGGGGAATATATTTGAAGAAATAGAAGTGGCAAGCCATGGAGCCTGTACTTACACAAAAGAACTGGGTGAGGAGTGTCTTCAATCAGGATATCAGAGGGAAGAATTTTCCAACAGGAATAGGAAGGTAAATGGTTTAGTCAAACCAATGATATGACTAGGAGCATTCTCTGATGTCTAGGGGGAAAAAAATCAGACAAAAGAAACAAGGAATGAGCAAATACTGTACATATATCAAACTGCACATTTAAAACATCATTTTGAATAGACACTTCTCAAAAGAAGACATATATACAGCCAACAGATACATGAAAAATGCTCAGCCTCACCAGTCATCAAAGAAATGCAAATTAAAACCACACTGAGATACTACCTAATTCCAGTCAGAATGGCCATCATCAATAACTCCCAAAACAACAGATGCTGGAGAGGATATGGCGAAAAGGGGACACTTCTATACTGTTGGTGGGAGTGTAAACTAGT
This sequence comes from Carlito syrichta, assembly GCF_000164805.1. NCBI lineage: Eukaryota > Metazoa > Chordata > Mammalia > Primates > Tarsiidae > Carlito > Carlito syrichta. The sequence goes on from NW_007260123.1 coordinate 217,292, forward strand.
ATAGCCTCTGGAAAACAGTGTGGTGATTCCTAAAAGATCTAAAAACTGACCTCCCATGTGATCCTGCAATTCCCCTACTGGGAATATACCCAGAGGAACTCAAGTCACTCTATGAAAAAGATACCTGCACACGCATGTTTATTGCAGCATTGTTTACAATAGCCAAAACATGGAACCTACTGTTCTGGTCATCAAAAGAGGACTGGATAAAACAAGGTGATGCATATACATGATGAAACATTATGCAGCCATAAAGAAGGACAAAATTATGAACTTCGTAGCAACTTGGATGGACGTAGAGGCTATAATACTGAGTGATGTATCACCGAAACAAAGAAGTGAGTATCACATTTCTCACTCATAAGTGGACCTTGAATAACTATTGTAATAATATAAGAAGGGAATTGGCAGTAGTGGGAAACTTTCTAGGGAGTGTGGGGGTGGGATTGACAGTAATGGGAAACTGCCAGGGCCAGGGGCACACCTCATCAACAAGGGTACCTGCATAATGAACATTTGTATACCTAACCTTTTGTAAATATTTGTACTCCACATATTTAAAATAAAAAATTCAAAAAAAGAATGATTAAAAAAACCATTATGTCCATTACTTTGAAATGTAATATTAAAGAAAAAATAGATGAAATATTTTAGGAATTTTCTGCAATTCTACCTTCCAAAGCTTTGTCTATTTTGATGTCTTTCCTCAATGCTTTTGAGTGAACAGATTTAAAAAAAAATTTTAAATTTAAAAATAATTCTTTTTTCTAGTAAGTCAAACAACCCAGACATTTATATACTAGTTATCCTTCAGTTTCCTAAATTTGTCTCCTCGAAATAAAGCACTGTTAAATTTTATCTGTATTTTCCTAGATGTGGGTTATGCACATGATACTTACTGAAATATATAATTGTGATATTGTATATAATAGCCATAATCATATTATATGTGAACGGTGTAAATCTTATCTCTTGAGTTGCCAGCATAAAACCTGATTACTTTTTTTAGTGTTGTAGCTCCCAGTCCTTTCTAAAGAAATATTTTTTCTCTCAATTGTTTTAGCACCTTGCCACCTTGGCCCATATTTATTCCATTTCTTTCTCTATTTCTCAGGTAACAAGCTCTATTTATTTTGTTCTTTTGGCAGGCCATGGATAATCTAATTATACACTTGAATTTCTTGTGGATCACACAAAGATAAATTGTGTACCTCTCATCATGTATTGATTCATGCACCATTTGCTATGCAGTTGACCCAGAGAAGCACAATTACTGCTGTTACAGTTCATTTAAAAGAGTTTTCAGGAGTGTATGATGCTATCATTTTAGAATTGATGCTCTTTCAGGGGATAGACCATACATACACATGCACATGTGCACATGCACATACACTCACATACACACACACACACACACACACACACACACAAACACATACACACACACACACACACACACACAAATACATTCTCTTGCCAGAACCTAATAAAACAAACAAACAAACAAACAAAAAATCGTACTTAGATCACTTTCTATAAAATATATTTAGTTTTTCTGGATCAGAAGCAAAAAATTCTCTTTTATTTTCATGGTTCACAGTTTTACAGTTAGAAAATAAAAATCATTTCTTTACATCACTAAGTTTTGTTAACTTCATATAAAGACGGATAGGTAGTCTAGCATGGAGTATGCAAATAGGGATTGTTAAATCATTTTTCCCATTATAATTTATTTGGGTTATAATTTCTTCTTTGGTTGTGTGAAATAATTTCTGCATACAAAATACAGAAATATGAAATGATCGAACTTTGGCAATAATTCTCTTAGAAATTTTATTTAAATTTTTACCAATATAGTATATATGACAAAATGATGGACTTTTCGTTTCAATGAAATGTTCTGAGGTGACAAAATAGCATTCCTATTCTTAGTATAATTGAGAATTATCCAATGAAATTACTTATGATTTTTTAAATAAAGGTCCAAAGTTACTAGTTTATGTTTCTTTCATTTTTATACATTTGTCTTCCCCCATGGATGTTGCCATGACAATATAATTACTATTGTTAACATCCTTTTCTTCTTATTTCATGGGAAGTAAAAATTTTTGTTAAGGACTTAGATAACATAAACATTTTGGATACATATACAATGTTTGTCTGTTATAGTCACTTAAAAACAACCATTATGACATAACTCAACAAACTTCTCAAATCTTTTAGTTTACCCTTTTAGTTTCTTTTCTTTCTTTTTTTAATTTTGACTATTTTTTTTTTTGAGACAAGATCTCACTGTGTCTCCCGGGTTAGTATGCAGTGGTGTGATCTTACCTCATTGCAACCTCTAATTTGTGAGTCCAGGTGATCCTCCCACTTCTGCCTCCCAAGCAGCTGGTACTACAGGTACACACTACCAGGCCTGGCTAATTAAAAAAAATTTTTTTTTCTTTGGGTAGAGATGAGTTTTCACTATGTTGTGCAGGCTGGTCTTGAACTCCTGGTCTCAAGTAATCCTCCTGCCTTAGCTTTCCAAATTGCTGGGATTACAGATATGAGACACTTGCCAGAGTTTTCTCTTAAAAAAAATTTTTTTTTTGAGTTGGAGTCTCACTCTGTCGCCAGACTGGAGTGCAGTGGCCGCTCCCGGCCACCGCAGCCTCGACCTGCTGGGCTCCGGTGATACTTCCGCCTCAGCCTTCCGAGTAGCCGGAATTACAGGCATGTGCTACCACGCCCGGCTGATTTTTTGATTTATTGTAGAGATGAGGTCTCACCTGCCCAGGCGGGTCTCGAACCTATGGGCTCAGGCAATCCACTCACCTCAGCCTCCCAAAGGTGCGGGATTACAGGCTGAGCCACCGAGCTCGGCTTAAAAAAATTTTTTTTAAGTGCTTTTATAAATCTAGTTTAGTACTTGATTTTATGGAATATATATCTATTGAGTTGGGGCCTTACTCTGTTGCCCAGGCTGCAGTGCAGTGGTATGATCATGGCTCACTGCAGCCTCAACCTCCTGGGCTCGGGTGATCCTTCTGCCTCAGCCTCTGAAGTAGCTGGGAGTACAGGCATGTGCCACCACACACAACTAATTTTTATTTATTTATTTATTTATTTTTAGAGACAAAGTCTCATTATGTTGCCCAGGCTGGTCATGAACTCCTGGGCTCAAGCAATCCTTTGGTCATAGCCTCCCAAAGTGCTTGGATTACAGGCATTAGCCACTGTGCCCGGCCTAGTATTTCCTTTTTTTTTTTTTTTTTTTAAGCTCCTAGTTGTTACTGGCTATAAGAGCAAGAACTGCCAACTTCTTCCTGTGTATATTCTGTAGGAAGGGTTGGTTTTACAAATAGAATAGCCAGATGGGAAACATGAGTACAGCAGCCAGATTAGTTTTTTTTGACACAGACATGCTTGGTTTGCACTTTAGGAGACAGACCTTCTGTGAAGAGGTGTGTGCATTTCCAGTTTTCAAAAATGCTCAGTTTTATTTTTTATTTTTTCATAAACATGGGTAAAACGAATACTTATTTCACTTTTCTATTAACTTTACTATTAAAATAAGAATACTAATGCAGCTGATTCTTGGCTTCATTGTGAAGATAAACAATAGGAAGTAACAGGAACTATGGCAATGTGGAGTGTACCAGATGAGAAAGAGACTCAGTTTGCCAAATGTTCAAATTATTCAAGTAAACAATGAATGTAGGTTTATATGAGTATTTCCCCACATTTAAAGTATTGGTAATTTTTTTTAAGTTAAACATAGTACAGGCCAAGGATTTGTGGTCCATTTAATATATATCTTTAGGGTAAATCTAGATTGCATACAATTGATTTGCTATACATTGTAAAGAAAATGTGCTCAGGAAATCATACTTTGTAAAAATATGTTTGACTATTTTCTTGTAGTTGGAAACTAAGTGGATCCTTGTTTTCTTTTAGCTACAAAGAAAAAACTAAGCAGATTTCATAAATAAAGTATACAGTTGACCCTTGAGCAAGACAGGGGTAAAGTCACTGATTCCTACATAGCTGAAATTTTACATATAGCTTTTGACTTCCAGAACTTAACTGTAAGCAGTCTATTGTTGACTGGACACTTTGCCGATAACATAAACAATTGATTAACACATATTTTGTGTGTTTTTATATATTATACGAGGAGTCTTCAAAAAGTTCATGGAAAATGCATATTATGAAAAAGTCATGCTTAGATTTCAAAAGATTTTACACCAAAATAAATTCATACTAACTTAAAACATGTCTAAACAGGATCTAGTTTGAGGCACTAAAAATGATAAGACATCAGTGAGGAAAAGAGCTTCTATCAGAGCAACATAAATTTTGCTAAATTGAAGCAAGAACAAACAAACATTAAATTTATGGTGAAGCTTGGATGGAAGACTAGTCAAATCATTAATGCTTTACAGTATATGGGGACAAGGTCCCAAAGAAGATAGTAGTTTATAAATGGAAGGAACTAGATGTTGAAGATGAAGCCTGCAGCAATAAACTATGAAAAAAAAATGATCTCGTTCATGCCCTAATTGAGGTGGACTGACAATTAATAGCAGAAACAATAACACCACCACCACAGACATCTGTATCTGTTCAATTGGCTTAGCTTATATAATTCAGACTGAAAAATTAAAGTTAAGCAAACCTTCTACCGGATGTGTGCCAAAATTGTTGAACCTGAATCAGCTGCAGACAAGAGCAGAGCAGAATTTTTAATGGGAATCTTAAGTAAGTGGAATCAATATCTTGAAGCGTTGTTTTGAAGAATTGCAACAGGAGATGAAACATGGCTTTGCCAATATGATCCGGAAGAAAAGCACAGTCAAAGCAATGGCTACCAAGAAGTAGAAGTGGTTAGTAAAAGTAAAGGCAGACCTGTCAAAAGTAAAGGTCATGGCAACAGGCTTTTTGGGATGCTCAAGCATTTTGCTTGTTCACTTTCTGGAGAGTGAAAGGATGATAACATCTGCTTATTATGAGAATGTTTTGAGGAAGTTAGTCAAGACTTCAGCAAAATAATGCTTGGGAAATCTTCACCAGTGAGTCCTTCTCCACTTTAACAATGTTCCTGCTCATTCTTTTCATCAAATTAACAATTTTGTGAGAGTTTTGATGGAAGAATATAAGGTACCACCCACCTTACAGTTTTGAATGGGCTCCTTCTGACTTCTTTTGGCTTCCTAATCTTAAAAAGTCTGTAAAGGGAACCCATTTTTCTTTAATTAATAATGTAAAAAAACTGCATTGACATGGTTAAAATCCCAGTATTCTCAATTCTTTAGGGATCAACTAAAAGACTGGTATCATTACTTACAAAATTGTCTTGAACCCGATGGAGATTATATTGAGAAAAAAAGTTTAAATCTTTTATCTTTTAATTTCATTTTTCCATGAACTTTTAGAAGTCCTTGTGTACACTGTATTTTTACAATAAAGTAAGCTAGAGTAAAGAAAATGTTATTAAGAAAATCATAAGGAAGTGAAAATATACTTATAGTACTGTAATGTATTATGAATTTATCAAAACTGCTTTTTTACCATTTACATAATCTGTTTACAAAAGGAATAGTTTGTTTGAAATGGTGAGTAACTGCAGTCCCAGACCTCAATCTATGGTGTATAAAGCAATTCAACTTAAAAAAAAAAATGTGTGATGCCATGACTTTTCTCTGCTTCTTGGAGTCACTTCCCTAGTGGCACTTCATATGGGTCCATGGTGTTAGTCAGGGTTTAAGGTATTACACTAGATATGATGAAAAATACATGAGAAACAAGAGAGATCACTTTTACTGTGATACACAATTTATTGGAAAGGTGAGTTGCTCACACAGAGATGATTAGCATCACCCAGCATTTTAAGTGGATACTCAACACTTGAGTTCACCACACTAGCAACAGTAGGTGGCTACAATATTATTACAGCCATACAGCATGTACTACCATTAATTTTGTGCATCTATGATTTAATACTGCATCTTTATCTTTACTTACATTTCTCACAACTGCAAATATCACCATGTACGGTCTTGTAAATGTTGCATGAATAAGTTTTGATGAATTTTAACTTTTTTGTAATAGATTTGTGTATATTTTATGCTAATAAATGGCAAAGTTTCTACATATATTTTATGCAGTCATGGCATACCTAACCTTTCTTTTTTTTCCCTGATCTTTCTAGGCTACACAGTTTGTCTGCAAGTTTTTAAAAATTGTTGCAAAGCTCCAAAGTTTTTTTTTATATTTATTAACAATATCTGTGTATAAGTGGACCCAGGCAGTTCAAATCTGTGTTGTTCAAGGGCCAAATGTATATTAATTTAATTGATATCAATTCAGTGTGACCTTGAAATGATCTTGTAATAATTAATTTTTAATTGCTTATACCTGTGCATGTAGTTTTTCAATTAAATACTTCAGCTAAAAATGTTAGTATGTTATTGAAAAAGATGATATTCTTATTTTTTTCTTTTTTTATCAATATTTTTTATTATGGTTTTGTGGGGTACAGTTAAGGGTTAGGTGTACAATTACCTTTCATTCAGGCACCCTGTTGATAAGAGGTGTTTCCTCATCCTCAGACAGATATTTGTTACTGTTAATCCCATCCCACTCCCCCCCCGCCCCATAGTTTCCCAGTACCGTCAGTCATTTTCTGGGCAAAAGATATGAACAGACACTTCACAAAAGAGGACATCCGAGCAGCCAACAAACACATGAAGAAATGTTCAACCTCACTAATCATCAGGGAGATGCAAATCAAAACCACACTGAGATACCACCTAACTCCAGTCAGAATGGCAATTATTAACAACTCAAAAAATAACAGCTGCTGGAGAGGATGTGGCGTAAAGGGAACACTTCTACACTGTTGGTGGGAGTGTAAACTAGTGCAACCTCTGTGGAAAGCAGTGTGGCAATTCCTAAAAGCTCTAAATATTAACCTCCCATATGACCCCGCAATCACCCCACTGGGAATATACCCTGAAGAACTCAAATCACTCTATAAAAAAGATACCTGCACACGTATGTTTATCGCAGCATTGTTCACAATAGCAAGATGATATTCTTATTAAAAGATGACTAACAATATCATTTCGAAGTTTAATCCATCAGTAAATTGTCCCATAGCACAGAGTTAGAATCTTATAGAATAACCACAGATCAAGGAGTGTTGTTACATTTCACCATACTTTTATTATTACTATTATTATTTTTGCTGTATGGTTTGCATAAAATACAATTAACACATTTAAGTGTACAATTCAATACTTACGTTTCTACCAAGCCAACTAATATGTAAAACATTATGTGCCCAGAAAGTTCCCTTGTGTCCTTTTGAAGTCAGTAGCTTTAATCCTAACTCATCTTAGGCAATTACTAATCTGATTTCTATCACTACAGATTACTTTTGCCTGTTCTAGAATTTTACATAAATGGAGTCCTTGCATAAGCACTTGAAAAAAATTCTTGCTTCCTTTACTCTGCATTATGTCTGTGAGATTATCCATGTTGTTACTTTATTATCCATATTTACTTTTATCCATGTTTGTTCATGCTAATCCATGTTCATTCTTTTATTGCTGAGTGAGTGGTATTACATTGTATGAATATATCAAATATATTAATCAATACCTTGTTAAAGATATTCCTGTTCTCTCCAGTTACTGTTTATCATGAATAGGGCCGTGATGAACATCTGTGTAGAAGTCTTTGTATGAATAGAATGTTTTAATTTATTTCAAGTAAATATCCAGAGTGACTTTGTCCTGGATAAGTAATATGAAATGTGATTTAACTTTATGATTAATGAACTGCTTAACTGTTTCCTTTTTTTCACTTCCTCCAGTGATATGTGAGAGTTCCAGTTGCTTCACATCTCTACCAATTTTTGCCAGTAGTGTCAGTCATTTTCATTTCTGCCATTCTGGGTGGGGTGAAGCCATATCTTATTATAGACTTATACTTTCCTGAAGCCTAATGATATTGAGTGTTTTTTCACGTGCTTACCTGTAATTTTTATATTTGTTTATGAAATACATGTTCAAGTCTTTTACTCTATTTTTGTTGTTTGTTCTATTATTGAATTTTTAAAATGTATCCTGGCTATAATTCTTTGCTAAATAGTCTTTGTATTAGAGATATCTACTCCTAGTCTATAGCTTAACCTTCACATTTTTCTAATGGTATATTTAGAAAAAAAGGTTTCAATTATGATGAATACATGAAAATATTGAGTATCCAAATCCATGGACATAATGAATCTCTCCATTTATTTAGACCTTTAATTTTCCTCATCAATGTTTAATTGTTTCATGTAGTGATCTTAAACATATATCTTTTTTTTGAGTTGGAGTTTCACTCTATTGCCCAGACTGGAGTGCAGTGGCCGCTCCCGGCCAAGCAGCCTCGACCTGCTGGACTCCGGTGATCCTTCCGCCTCAGTCTTCCGAGTAGCTGGAATTACAGGCATGCACTACCACGCCTGGCTGATTTTTTGAATTATTGTAGAGATGAAGTCTTGCTGCCCAGGTGAGTCTCGAACCCGTGGACTCAGGCAATCCACTCACCTCAGCCTCTCAAAGGCGTGGAATTACAGGCTGAGCCATGGAGCCCGGCCTTAAACATATTTTGGTGAGTAGGTGTGAAGACAAATTCCAAGTGAATATGTATCTTGTCAGGTGTGGTACAGATATAAAGATTGAGGTGTAAAGATAAAGACATAAACATTTTAACTATTTAGATGGCTAAAAAGTTTGTGTCAGGAATGAAAGAATTGATCCTTAAAAAATTGTAAGGGCAAATAAGCCATTTCTCAATCTAAGTGCTTTGTAGCTGAGTGTAATTGTTACTAAAAGCTGAATAGCATGTGTTCAACAGTGAGCAAAACCTCTAACACTAATAAGTGTTTTCTGAAAATATTTCTAAGCAGGAAAGTGTCACCAGCATGCGTGAGCAGTGAACAGCTGCCGACTATCTGAGGCTGGGGAAAGAGTTTGAGTGCTGATGACAGTGACAGCTTGAGTAGCGTAGACAGGCAAGGCAGATGAGATAAATATCTTTTCCCTATTGGGTTTAATTCAATTAAGGAAGTTAAAGTTTCTTTTCCATCTTTTCCTTATCTTAAGGAGTCACTGCCACTCAACTTGATCCTAGGTAGTTTTGGCATGGCTTTTAGCTGGGTTCATTATCCCATATTCTTGGTACTGACATTATTGGAAGAGACTTCAGCTGTATTGCAAGTAGAATGTGTGACAAACCCAGCTGAGATGGATACTGATGTTCATGGTATTTGAAATGTCTTCATGGAATGATTATATAAAGCAATGAGTTCCTTTGAGAATCCTTTCATACATTTTGTTCGTACACACAGAAGTTTGTTTCCAGGCAGATTGCCATCCTTCCTTTTATTATTATTTTTATTTCATTGTTTTTTTTTCTGTCTCGGCATTTTTTCTTCTTCATGTGCAATCAGAAGCTGAGTTAGTGTTGAATGACAGAGATGAAAGAATATTTTTTCTTTCATAAATGCCCATTATAAATAGAAACATGGGTTAAAGATAAATTTGATTAAGCTATAGTTTAAAAGCACTCCAATTGTTTAAAATAGGATACTAAAGCAACCTCAAACTACAATGAAACTATTTAGACCACATTAAACTGTAAAATATAAATAGCATATTATAAGGAAGCATGATTCCAGTTTAGACTGGCTGCATATACTGTAAGTCAAGATCTTCATAGAAAATTTTATACTTGCCTGGAAGTTAAAAAGGGGAATTCTAATGTAGATAACCAAGAAACTTCAAGAGTAATGATCCACAGAAAAGCATTGAGCAAAATGTTCTGCATGTGAATAAAGTCTGTGTATCCGGGTATAGTAGAATTATTTTCATATTAATTCTAAATTCACTGCCACCTCAAAAAAGGAAAATAAATGTACTAGGTGTTAAAGAGAGAATAGAAAAAAAGATAGTGTAACAGCAGTCATCCACATTCTTATTTCTTTTACCATGACCCTGGTAGGTAGTTTTTCTGGCCAGGATTTTTTTTTCTGAAGATGTTTGTGGTTTATAATGTATAGAAGACCCTTCTTCGTTTCTCTGGGACTCTATTATTTAACTTGTAGTTCCTCAAATAATCCTATGAAAAGCAATATGTTCCCTGAAGACATTCCAAGGCATAAAATCCCACTTCTGCCACATCAGACGTAGTCTGATGCTTTTCCTGGTTGTCTTTCCTCCTTAAAACTGCAACTTAGCAGATGAGCTTTTTTCAGTACCACTTTTTATCCTTAAGATTCAGTTTAAATGGTTCAGAGACTTACAAATGAAACAGTTGCTCAGAATAGGTCTCACATTTCTTTGTCACAGGTTGTCTTTGACTCATTGTTCATTGTAAGCCTAAGATAGTTTCTAAGTTCTAAACATAACATTTTTCTTGTCTCCCTCCAAGGAGTAACAAACATTATACTCTGTTATAAAAATTCCCATACCTGGAATGAGTACCAGCATTATTTTTATTTCAACTTCCCATATTTATACTTTTCAGAAATATTTCCTATGTTAAAAATAGCATATGCGTATGAGAAAGCTTGATTTAGAAAGAGGTTGATATCTGAGCAGTTTCAAACATCATAATTCTGGGTTAGAATTACCAAATGTCACTACTCAAAGGGACCGTAGATATCTGAGGCTCAGAATAATGAAGTGATTTGCTCGGCAGCTCTCTGGAAATATTCATGTCATGTATGGGCTCAGATTGCTAATATACTACTTATCATCCTAACTGTTCTTGTTTCTTTATGTCATTCTTTCCTGAAGTGGATAAGAGCATAGGATGGGAGTCAGATAGATATGGCTCAAACAACTTTTTAACCACATTTGACCTCTGAACAACATGAATTCGAACTGTGTGGGTCTACTATATGCAGATTTTCTTCCATCTTTGCTACCTCTGAAGCAGCAAGACCAACCCCTCCTCTTCCTTCTCCTCTTCAGCCTATTCAACATGAATACAATAAGCATAAAGACCTTTATTATGATCCACATCTACTCAGAAAATAGTAAGCATATTTTCCCTTCCTTCTGATCTTCCAAAAAACATTTATTTCCTCTTGCTTACTTTGTTGTAAGAATATAGTAAGGCCGGGCTCAGTGGCTCAGCCTGTAATCCCGTGCCTTTGGGAGGCTAAAGTGAATGGATTGCCTGAGCCTGAGGGTTCAACACCCGCCTGGGCAGCAAGACCTCATCTCTACAGTAAATCAAAAAATCAGCCGGGCGTGGTAGCACATGCCTGTAATTCTGGCTACTTGGAAGGCTGAGGCGGAAGGATCGCGGGAGCCCAGCAGGTCGAGGCTGCGGTGGCTGGGAGTGGCCACTGCACTCCAGTCTGGGCGACAGAGTGAGACTCCAACTCAAAAAAAAAAAAAGAATAAATAGTAAGTAATACATATAATATACAAAATTGTGTGTTAATAAACTGTTTATGTCATTGATAAGGCTTTCAGTCAATAGTAAGCTACTAGTAGTTAAGTTTTGGAAAAGTCACAAGTTATATATGCATTTTCAACTGTATGAGTGGTCCGTGATCCTATCTCTTTTGTTATTCAAAGGTTAACTGTACTTATGAACTTCATAACTATGTATAAACTACTTAGCTTCTCTGAGACTCAATTTTTCTACCTATAAATTAGGGGTGGATGGTGCTTATCTCATAGAGTGATGTGAAGATTTATTGAGATTATGCCTGTCAGCAGTGTCTGACAGATAGCTTATGCATAATAAATATTAATTGTCATTATTTCATTAGTTTATTAAATTGCTTTATTACAAAAAAATCTTGTGTATGACAATGATACTCTTGACCCTATATGCATAGTTACTTCCCATTGATGGTTGTGAATTTGAACTTACATGCTTAAAATCTTCAGTTCATTAGTACATAGAGTCGATGATACATTTACTAGACATAGTCAGGCTGTTAAATCAGCATTGGCCAACTTCTGTTAAAAACAACTTCCAAATCTTAATAAAATATAGTTTTGTTTTTCATTCATTGGCTAGTACACTGTAGGCTACAGCGAATTTTTCTCCATACAGTCATGTAGGAATTGAGCTTCTTTCCTCTAGTGGCTTCAGAATTTCCCAGGCTTTGATGTACTGCATATGACTGACCATGTGCTGCATATGACTGACCATGGAAGACCACACAGGAAGATCTTAGAGGCCTGGCCTGGAAATGACAGACATCACTTCTGCTCTCATTCCATTGGAGAAATAAATTATAATCAAATTTATTTCTACAGGTTATGGCTCAGAAATTTCCAACTATATTTTATTGGAGTCTCACTCTGTCACCCAGACTGGAGTGCAGTGGCATGCTCCCGGCCACCACAGCTTCGCCTTGCTGGGCTCCCGTGATCCTTCCACTTCAGTCTTCCAAATATCCGGAACTACAGGCACGTGCTACCACACCCAGATGATTTTTGATTTATCGTAGAGACGAGATCTTGCCAAGTTGCCTGGGCTGGTCTTGAACCCCAGGGGCAGGCAATCCACTCGCCTCGGCCTCCCAAAGTGCTGGGATTACAGGCTGAGCCACCGAGCCAGGCCAATTTCCAACTTTATTAATTAAAAGTATCACTGAAATATTCCATATAAAATATTCATTCTTACCATTTAGGAATTTTATGCTTATGGGTACCATATTTCTATGCTATCATAGTCCAATGCTACATAATTAAAAACTTGGAAAATGCAAAAATTATGCAATGCAGCTTTTACAAAATCCATGAATTAGCAAAGCTCAAACATAGATTGTCATTTTTGGAATGCAAACACATGGCGAGACTGGGGATTGTAGTCTAAGTGTAGGCCCAGAAGGAAAAGGAAGTAGTTTTGGGTAATCACGTGACATTGACTCCGAAGCAGCCAATAATACAGTGACTCACATAAAAGAAAATAAACCTGCTTTCAAAGCATTATGTCATTTGAACCTCATTTGGCATTGATATATATTCTCAGAAAAAGGAACTGAGATGAGATTTTGTTTAGATGCTATGAATTCAGTTTCATTTGGCTTAAGTAATTAGCTAACCCATGAAAAGCTATTCTTGTGTTCTTAATATTTGCAAAACTAAAATTTCAATTTCTCACCATGTTTTCTTAGGGGCTTCTTAAGAGATTTCATAAATGAAGTATGTTGCTGAATATTTCTAACAGTCTTTGTAGATACAAATTTATTTTTCCTTCCTGAATAAAGTTTCAGTTTGGTTAATATGATGCCACATTTGTCTAAATATTATTAGCTGTATGAATGCTTAAAATGGCTTAATGCTTTAAAAAAATTCATCCTTAATTAATTAATCCTCAATATCTTTTCTGGAGAAAACATCTAAAAATGGCAATACTATGTTTCAACTTTTCTAGTTGATGAATTTTAGGCACATTCATTGCATAATTTTTTAATTTTCTAAGTTTTCAATTAAGTAAAAATTACACTATGAATAGCATGTAAATTTTGTACCCATAAACATCATTTTCCTAAATGGCAATAATGAATATATTTAAATGAATTGTCTCAGTGATTCTTATAATTAATAAACTTGGAAATTTTTAGCAGAAACCTGTAGAAGCAAATTTAAACTTTAACCTCTTATTGTTGTATTATTTCAAGGAATTTGACTCTGTTACATGTTTATATACTGAACTTTTATGAAAACTAGATATTAACAACCCAAACTGAGAGTGAGACCAAGTTAATTCCTAATTAAAATTTTAAGTACATTTTTCATGTCAGTTTGTTTATATTTATACATTAGAAATAACATTCATTTCTAAAGATAATTAACATTTCACATGAAAATCTTAACAAAAGTTTTCATTTCATATTAAACTATTTATTTATTAATCACCCAATAGTTCTTCTTTGTATACTATCTGTTGCAGTCTCTAACTCACAGTTTGGAGATGTTTTACAAATACTATGTTTCTTAAAATTTCTTTGTGGGTCATTTGACTTCTATGATTTTACATTTCCCTGTAGGATTGGGAAGAGGAAATACTTTCTGCTTCCTCTGGTTTTTTTGCAATCTAGATCTGTAGGTTTATCAAGGTTGAGGTGACCTCCACGGCTTTACACAAATCTTATTTATGTTAAATTAAATTTTTAAATAGAGGTGAAGAGTTTCACGAAAGAAACAGTAGTTGGTTACTTTATATGTTGCAGAGGGGTCATGTAGGGTGACCAAAGTGCTTTATGGACATGAATTGCATTAGCAGTTTAAATCTCTCATAATCTTCATGTTACAAATTCAATTCCAGTTCCTGAATTCCAGAAGAGGAATTGACTGGCCTTATTAAGTCCGGAGTCAAGACGGACCCAAGATCCAAGGAAGGTCTTGGAGAAGAGGTCAGTGGCTTAGATGGAGGGAAGACAAGAAGTGCAAAGTAGATTTATAGAGAGGACTACGTAGAAGAGTGGGAATAGCCACAGTGATGTTCTGAGTCCCAAATTCTAACCTGTTCTGGAGGCCTTACCCTACTCCTCCACTTGGATTCTCTGAGGCAATCAGCATCCTTCGGACTAATGTATGCTCTGCTTAAGCGCATCCCATGCAGATACCTATTGTTTACAATGAAAAGTCTAAATAATCTGGTACTTATCTTGTTTTAAAAGTTATTGGAATAAGATCTACTTAATGACAATATCCAATATTGTACTTTGAATAAAGCCTTAGACTCTATGAAAGTTCTTACTAGATTGTTTCTTTCGTTCTCATAGAACTTGGGAAAACAATCTTGACTCCAAGTAAATCTACTAAAAATTTTTGCTTCTGCAGGAAGATCTCATTTGTCTTTGATAGAGAATATGACTTATTCCTCAGCCAGTTGAAGTGTGTGTCATATATTGCTGACTACAATTGAAAGAAATACATCGAGTTATAAAGAATATGTCCCAAGTATATTTGGAAACCAATATCTTTTATAATATACTATTCTGTTTCTATTATCGTTATAAATCAAGAGGAATCTGTGTCATACTTTGTGATACAGCTATGTGAAATAATCTTTTTAAAGCTTTGCCCTTTTTATAAAACAGGAAATTCTCAATTCTTTATACAGAATTGTTGCTCCAGAATATCAATAGTAGAAAATACATTTTTTTTGTGGCCTCTGATGGAGATTGGAATTCAAAATTGTAGAAAGGATGAAATTTGTTCAAGAGGCCCATTTTAGACATAAAACTGAATCATGTGAAGTCATATGCCTCAAACCTTGCATATATGTTTTGGTGTTTATATGAGTAATATAAAGACACAGGATTTTGTGTCATTTGTCATCTCTCTCATAAACATAAAGAAAACAACCAGAATCATTGGCATATAGAAAAAGTTGTGCTACTGGTGTTTTTTTATCAAGAACTAAGCCTTAAAAAATAGTATTTCTAATTTTCACTGTAAAAAGTATAATCTAACAATTGGTTATATCTTTTGCTAAACTCCTAGAGTTGCTAGGATCATTAAAAATCAACTGTTTTAATTTGAGAGGGAAGGATTAGTTATATATATAGTTCCTTGATTTATTGCTACCAGTGATGATTCATATGTGCACTATCTCCCAATATATGTCAGTGCCTAAACGTACAATGAAAAAAGACTTACCAAAGTCTTCAAAACTCCAAGTCAATATTCTTCAAATGGCCCATATATTAGCCATCTAGCTCTCAGACTTGTTTTGGGGCTTCTTAGTGAAATGGGAAAACTTATAAGTATTATATTTTTAAGGTTCTAAGTTGACTAAATTAATGAACTTTTTAATCATTTCCTGGCTGTTTCTTGTGAGACTTAGTCTTATATAGTTATCCCCTCCTTATCCATGGTTTTGCTTTCATTGTTTCAGTTGCCTGCAGTCAACTGCAGTACAAAAATATTAAATGGAAAATTGCAGAAGTAAACTATTCATAAATTGAAATACTACATCACAATTTCTGTTATTTGCCTCACTTCATCACAAGAAGATGAATGAGTACAGTATAAGATATTTTGAGAGAGATATCACATTTTTGTAACTTTAATTGTGATAACTTGTTATAATTAATATATTTTAATATTAGTTACTGTGTTAATAGCTCATGCCTAATTTATAAACCTTATTATAGATACGTATGTATAGGAAGAAGCATAGAATCTAAAGCGTTCAGTACTATCACTGTTTCAGGCATACACTGGGGATCTTGGAATGTGTTGAATGAATACATTTAAGTGTATTAATTAGAAATTATTTATGGTTTACTTTTGGAATTTTCCGTTTAATATTTTTGGACCACAGTTGACTGCAAGCAACTAAAACCATGGAAAGTAAAACCAGGTATAAGACGACTGTAGTCAGAATAAAGTCCACAGAAAAGGGAAGTACTGTAACTGAAAGTTATTTACAAATTACATTTATGGAAGCGAGTCATACTTTTTCATAGTCCTCATCCATATTTTCCCATGATTCCCATATTCTAGTACTAAAAGAGAGTACTTAAAATCTTGTCCTAAAACTTTAAATATTTTTCTACTGATTATTGTTATTTTTATAGTGTAATTTTTTTGGTATACTACTATAGATCTTATAAAAATTGTTATATCTCATAAAATGTTTATATATGAAACCAAATTGAATCATACACAACTTATTTTTAAGAACTGGTACTGGCAACTTCTTTACAAGGCTATCATGAGGTGAAACTTAAAGGTTCAAATTAAATAAGTTTTGGCATTTATCAGCTGTTGCTTTTTGTGAAAAATTGCTGACAATTTTAGACACTAAATGTTCACTGTATCAAATGATGATAAATGTTCTGTATAATAGCACTTTTCACTTCGGTCTTGTTCTCTAAATATTAGATGTTTATACTTTCCTTTTGCTACTTTTGATGGTCTGAATTTGTTACTTTCAGCTACAAGTAGCAGCACAAAGGCCAAAGACATAATGGATATAGACTTTAAAAAGTCTTCAGTTTTAAACTGTGCTCTTTTAGGACAGTGCTCTCTGCTTTCTAACAAGTTTTTTTTTTTTTTTTTTTTTTTGAGTTGGAGTCTCACTCTGTTGCCTAGACTGGAGTGCAGTAGCCGCTCCCGGCCACCGCAGCCTCGACCTGCTGGGCTCCGGCGATCCTTCCGCCTCAGCCTTCCAAGTAGCTGGAACTACAGACGCACGCTACCACGCCCAGCTCATTTTTTAAAATTTTTGTTGTAGAGATGAGGTCTCGCCAAGTTGCCCAGGCTGGTCTCGAACCCGCAGACTCAGGCAATTCACTCACCTCAGCCTCCCAAAGCGCTGGGATTACAGGCTGAGCCACCGAGCCCAGTGAAGTTTTTTTTTTTTTTTTTTTTAAATAAAATGTGTGGTTGAAGACATATTTGAATTAAGCACTGCTAATTTTAGTTTTTAACTCATAGTGGTAGCTATTGTTTATGGACCTGAGAGATCAAGTAGATAACATAAAAATATAAGAAATTTTGATTCAAAACTATTGTCTGTAATATACTGTAGTGTAAAAAGGAAGATAGGGTAAATTGACTATTTTCTTTTTGCGGGACTTCTGTGATATGTTACTTTACTGTTTTTTTCTTTGCATGTAGCTTATTTAGCTATTTTAACAAATCTTGCTTTATTGAAGTCATCAGGAAAAAGTTGGAAAGGTAATAATTTGAGTTATTAGGATGTGGAGCTTATAATAATAAGTTTCTGTTTATGTGACTGGACATAAATAAACATTGAATTGGACTCTGATTTGTTTTTTTAAAGACTGCTAAAATAAGCCAAGCTATTCAAGGAATAAATTGCTCTTGACTCTTTTGTCAATCAGAAGAAATGTCAATTTGTAATGAACTTACATAAAATATGCTATTAATTTCCATGTGAACATGTTTTATAACAAAGTAATCTTTTTAAAATTCAATACATATCTATTTAAATAATTAAATGTGATTAAATACCATACTGCCAAAACTGGGTTGTTAATGTAATACAGATGAATTAGACATCAATCAAGCTTGGCACTTGTTATTAATATTATATTAAGATTCAAAAACTAAGCACAAGTCACCATAGCTTGTGATGTGAAACCCAATATTCTCTCAAACTGGAGATCAGTTCTAATCAAGGAAAAATTTATCAAAATCTACTTCTATTCATGGGTATGCTATTATGATTTATGATTGGTAATACATTTCAATGATCAAAACATGAACAAAGAATATGAGCAACATAAAGATGAAGAAACAACTAATATGAGTGAAAACGTACATAAGTTTTGCTTGTAATGGTTGCCTTTCCTTGTCCTAATCAATTTAAAGTAAACTTCTGAAGACAGAGACTTTTTCTCGCTCAATATGAAATCTATATAATGCCAAACAATAGCTGGCAAATAGATGCTCAGAGAATAGATAGATAAATAAGGCTACATTTAGAAAACATAATTATTCCCCATCTTCCAAAGTTGCTAAAACAGCCTGTATGTTGAGTTCCTGAATAGTTATAACCACCAGCATGCTCTAAATCTATATGTTCATATTTTATATGGACAAAAAATTTTATAAAATATCAAAATGCTCAAATAGTTAAAAATGGATTAAGATATGTTATACATGGTGTTTAATTATCAGTTTAAGGCAGAAAATAAAAACTTAAACTCTACAAATTGTCAAATCATGATCAATGCATTTATTTTTATTTCTGAGTCAAAACAATATAGCCAAGGCAGTTTAATGACTTAATCATGTGTCTAATGTGAAATAAACATCAGCAGATTGGCACATTCTAACTTTACTGTTTAGTTTCTAACCCACCAACACTAGTGCAACTCAATTAATTTTGACTGAGATTTTAGTTAAATCTAAATGAATTAGAAAGTAAATGAATTTAAATCTAGATGAATTAGAAAGTATTACTCTATCAGATTTGAAAGTAAAGTATCAACAAACATTTCTTTAATGTTTACTTTTAGTGATTAGTGGCTAGTGAATGGACTTAGTTGTGATATTCTTTCGATTACTTCCAAATTTATTGGATATTATTCTGTACCACACACTGAATGAATGTACAAAGGAAGACCCCCCAAAAAGAAACAATTATTTTTTGGAGGGCAGACCCCTGTAGTACAGGCTTCCTTTCATAGGTAAGTGTTCCAGGAACCCACTGTCATCAATGTACCAGCTAGTGTTGTTGTGAGAGGTTGCCTTTGGCTTCAGTGAATTTTTTTTTTTAAAGATATTTTCAATATATTTGCCAATTTAATAATGGTTGATTTACAGGTGCACCTGCTAACACTGCCTTGAGTGTTCAGTAGGTTTTGACCCAAAACAGCATGACCTCCATGCCCCATCATCCCTATTTACCTGATCTCTCCATGAGCAACTTTTTTGTTTGTTTATTTGTTTTCTGAGATGAAAAAGTCCTCAAAGGGAAACATTTTGCCAATGTGGAAGAGGTGAAGCAAAAAATGGCAGAAATACTAAAATGCTTCAAAATCAGCGAGTTCAAAAACTGTTTTGAGCAGTGAAAAAGCATCAAACCAAGAGTACTTTGGAGGTGACTAAAGGTTAAATGTGTAAGAATAAACACACATTTTAAAATAAGTAAATTATGATTTTTGAGTCCCCCCTTGTATACAATGTATATAACATAATGCCTATCGACAAAATGGGTGATGTTGCTACATTTTAAAAATTTGAATTCATTATAAACTTTTAAGTTGGCTCTCTATATAGAGCTCATAAAATTCTTGATATCCTGGTAACCCTCTGGAAACAGTTCTCTAGGGTCATAGTCAGAGCTGTCACATAGGGAGGATTGGCAAGATATAGATAATTTTGAGATAAAATGTAAGAAAAAGATGTAGGGACCTTGGATTTTGGCTGGTCAAGAAGTAGCGAGAAATCAGATGACCAGTCTCAAGGAATAAGGAGAGACATTTGCTCATTGTCATCTTTAGCATTCACTGTTATGCACAACAATTTACATTTCTCCAAGTGAATTGATACTCTGTGGAATCACTGAAGAGTCAAAGCTTACAGTCTTCCTTGATGGAAATTTGTATATCCCTTAGGTCCTATGTTCATTAGTCCCCCAGTTCGGGATCAAAATTTCCAGATTATTTCTTGTGTGTTGGCATATTTGTTAGAACGTTGTACACAGATTCATGAGAGCATTTATTGCCAGATGGTAAAGCTGTGACAGAAGGCTGAGTGCTTCCATGCATTAAAAAACTGCAACAAAATCTCCTTGGGATTTTCTTCATGTTCAGAGGATTAACTAAGGCAACAGCTAGCTCATATACTGTTTTGGGGGGACTGATGGAGGAGTGAACAGCTGCGCAAATTCAAAGCTATCTGGCATACGTTCTGGCTCTGGGAGTAGAAATGGGCCAAGAAAGAAAGAGCCAGTGTTGAGCAAGCCAGGGAGAACATTCTGGCTTCATTCCTACAGCCCAGGAGGACTGTGTATTATTTATGCTTCTACTTTTATATATTTAGAATCAATTTATTAGTTCATAGTTCCCTATTGATGAAGACTTTGGTGGAGTGATGGGAAGTTGGACAATACATTTCTTCATAAGATGATTTTCATGCCTTATCTCTTTTAATTATCAGAAACGTCTTTTATGCAAGGTGTTATTTTAAAATTTAATAGATGAGCAAACTGAAATTTAGACAAATGGCACAAATTGCTGAGGTCAGAAGAAGGTAGAAGGGTTAGCAAATTATTAGTGGTCACAAACATGACTGTGGAATGATACCACCTGCCTTGACTCTAAAATCTGACACAGCTCTTGTGATCTCAGGCTTTTATGACTTCTTGAAACACCATTTTCTTTACCTATGACATGGAAATACTAAAAGTGCTTTCCTTAAGGTGTTGTGGTCAAGGTTAAATCGTGTAAGAAAAATTGTGTATGGCACAAGAAGGTTATCAGTAAAGCGACAAAGTTAGGTATCAAAACCTTGTATACTTTTTAGGATACCATTCTTCTTCCTATTAGGGTTTGACACCTTAGACCAATCTGAAACGCTTAGGAGAACCTACAAAGCTTTCACAGGTCATAAGGTAGTATACTATATTTTTAGCAAGTATAACATACCAGAATCTAAGTTTGCAAGGTCAATGCAATTTTTGTTTCAAGTGGATAGACCCAGATGTGTGCAAATAAATCATTTCTTCTTTGACATTTACAAAAGAGTTCATTTTATAGTAAGTTTTAAATTTGGGGAGTGTATCTATCATCTTGTGAAATACTGCAGTATAAGACATCCCACTTCAGGAACAAGAGAGTGGAAAAATATTTACAAAAGTTTGTAAGTTTCTGATTTGATATTTAGTTTTATAGAATGATAGAGAACACTGGCTTTAGAATCAAATGAATGTATTTAAGATTTTGCTTGTACCTTTTAACTCGCTGACCTTGGGCAAGTTGCTTAATCTTTCTAACTCTCAATTTTCTCACCTGTGAAGTGATGATAATGACACCTACCCCATATTGTTGTTGTAAGCATTAAATAAAAGTGCATGTTAAATATTAACACACGAGATATATGAGTGAAGCCAGCTGGCGCTTACCCAGATTTCTGTCTTTCAAATGTCTTGAAATATTACTGGGATACATCAGAAGTGTGCCATAAATTTGAGTGCCCATGTATCATTTCATAATTGACTTTTGATATGTAAAGGTCTTTTTCCTAGGGAAGAAAACAAATCCCTGCAGTTCTGAAAAAAATTGAGTGAATTTCTATTCACAAGTACTTAACCTATCTCTGTTGAACTGAAGTGTGTGTGTGTGTGTGTGTGTGTGTGTGTGTGTGTGTGTGAGAGAGGGAGAGAGAGAGAGAGTGTGTGTGTGTGTGTGAGAGTATGTGTGTATGTGTGTGTGTGTGAGAGAGAGAGAGAGACTCCTTTCCATATGGGGGGCCCCCAAAATGGAATTTATTTATAGAAAACTGTGTATTTATCCTTACATATTTAAATTTAAGTCACCTTCAAAGTACCCTTAATTTTAGGCAATACACCTATTGAGACACTTTTCCCACTGTTCAAATCAGTTTTTAAGCTCATTGGTGCTTCTATTGTTTTTGTTTCACTTCTTTCACATTGGCAAAGCATTTCCCTTTGAGGACTTTTTTGATCCAGAGACACAAAAAGTTGCTCAGTGTGAGATGGTGAGACTAGTGAAGGTGGGGCATGGAGGTCATGTTGTTTTTGGTAAAAAAAAAACTAGTGCCGTGTGGGCAGGTGTGCTGGTAAATCATTCATCAAGGAATGGGCAAACATATTGAAAGAATCTCCACCCCCCTCCAAATTCACTAAAGTCCAACACAGTCTCCTACAACAACGCTAATACACTGATGCCCATGAGTTCCCAGAACACTTAACTTGCAGAGGAAGCCTGTACTACAAGGAGCTTGCCTTCCTAAAAATAAGGTGTTTTTTTTTGTGTGTGTGTTATGTACCTCCTTGTATTTCTAAATTACAAGCAGCCTGTACTTCTACTGGAAGAAACACCACAACAAATATAAAATTAACCCATCTTTAAGTTTAATGAACTCTTACTTTGTACCAACTCCACACTGAGTGTTTTGCATGCATTTGGTGCTCATAACATTCAGTGATTAGATACTATGATTGTATTCATTTTCTGATAAGAAAGGTGAAGACCAGAGAGGTTAACTCTTCTAAGATAACACAGCCGGGAAATAGTGAAGACTGAATTTAAACCTAGTTACTCTGTCCAAAATCTCATGATAAAGAATGTGCTATGATATGGTGCTATTTAATGTGATTAATTTTATTAAATAAAGTGTGAGTCCTTTCTAAGAATTTCTCTGGTCAGATTATTGCTGACTAAACTAGGGTACAGGAATTACAGAAAATCAGAAACTGTTTTGCCAAATATATTTTTAATGGATTCTGCGTCAGATAAAATATTTCTGTATACTTTTTTTGGCATTCATTATCTTGTTTATGTAAATTTTTATTTTAAAGATGTGGAGTACAGTTCAGAGTTAGGTACATAAGTGATCATTACACAGGTAAACTTTGGGTATCCTTATTGATGTCCTGTACCCTCCCCGCCGGCAGTGTCCCACTACTGCCAATCCCTTTTCCTATAATATTATAATAAATGTTCAGGATCTGCTTATGAGTGAGTACATGTAGTGCTCAAATCTTTGTTTCTGTGCTAGATCACTGAGTATTATAGACTCTACATCCATACAAGTTGCTGCAAAGTCCATAACTGTGTTTTTCTTTATGGCTGTGTAATATTCCATTGTGCATATGTACCACGTTTTCTTTATCCAGTCCACTTTTGATATGTAGCAGGGTTGGTTCCATGTTTGTGTTATTGTGAATAAATAATGCTGCAATAACTATGCATGTGCAGATGTCTTTTTTATAGAGTGATTTGAGTTCCTCCAGTAATAGTCCCAGAAGGGGGATTGCTGGGTCGTATGAAAAGCCGATTTTCAGATCTTTTAGAAATCACCAAACTGTTTTCCACAGAGATTGTAGTAGTTTACACTCCCACCAACAGTACAGAAGTATTCCCTTTTTCCCACATCCTCTCCAACATCTGTTGTTTTTTGAGTTATTGATGATGGCCATCCTGACTGGAGTTAAGTGGTATCTCAGTGTGGTTTTAATTTGTATTTCTTTGATGATTAGTGAGACTGAGTATTTTTTCATGTATCTGTTGGCTGCTCGTGTATCTTCTTCTGAGAAGCATCTATTTCATATCTTTTGCCCAATTTTTAATAGGGTTGTTTGTTTTTTTCCTTTCAGCACATTTGAGTTCCTTGTAAATCCTGGATGCTAAACCTTTACAGATTTACAGTTGGCAAATATTTTTTCCCATTCTGTGGGCTGTCTCCCTACTCTCTTGATGGTTTCTTTTGTTTGCAGAAGCTTTTCCGTTTGGTGAGGTCCCAGTAGTCTATATTATCTTTTATGGCATTCACTTTTGGAGAGTTGATCAAGAATTGGTTGCCTACTCCAATGTGCCTGAGAGCATTTCCTAGAATTCTTATAGTTTGAGGTTTACATTTAGGTCTTTGATCCATTTAGAGTTGATTTTTGTGTATGGTGATAGGTAGGGATCCTGTTTCAATCTTCTACATGTGGCATTGTCTTGTTTTTAATCTACATTTTTATTTTGAGATAAATGTAAATTCACATGTAGTTGTAAGAATGAAGATGGAGAGCTCCATTGTGCCCTTTACCCAGTTTCCTCAAAAACTACATTTTCTTTTTTTTCTTTTTCTTTTTCTTTTTGAGTTGGAGTCTCACTCTGTCGCCCAGACTGGAGTGCAGTGGCCGCTCCCAGTCACCGCAGCCTCGACCTGCTGGGCTCCGGCGATCCTTCCACCTCAGCCTTCCGAGTAGCTGGAACTACAGGCGTGCGCTACCACGCCCGGCTGATTTTTTGATTTATTGTAGAGATGAGGTCTCGCTGCTCAGGCAGGTCTCGAACCCGCGGGCTCAGGCAATCCACTCACCTCAGCCTCCCAAAGGCATGGGATTACAGGCTGAGCCACCGAGCCTGGCAAAAACTACATTTTCAAATTATGCATACAGTATTTCTACAAAGATTTGACATTGGTCATAAGATACATTGATCTTATTCTGATCTCTTTGTACTTGTCTTTATTTGTGTGTGTGTATTTAGTTTTGTGCAATTTTATCATCCACAGGCTCATGTATCCACCACCACATTTCAGATACAGAACAGTTTCAACATCACGGAATCTGTTATGTTGCTTTCTAGGTTCATTCCCTTCCACAACCCTTTTTCTTGCTGTTTCAACTCCTGATAACCACTAATCTGTTCTCCATTTCTAAAATATTTTAAAAGTGTTATATGACTAAAACCCTACAGTATGTAAACGTTTTGGAATTTGATATTTCTTTTTTTACTCAGAATAATTCATGTGAGATTCATTTAGGATATTGCATCTGTCAATAGTTGCTCCTTTTGTTTTGGAGTAGTATTACATGATATGGATATACCACAGCTTGTTTAAGCTTTCACCCACTGAAATATATAGATTTTTCCCCCCCTCAGTTTTGTGCTATTATGAACAAAGTGCATATGAAAAAATTTGTACAGTTTTTTCTTGCCAAGATTTTTCTAAAATAAATGCTCAAGATTATAATTGCTGGCCTATATGATTATTGAAATTGTAATTTTTGTAAAAAACTGCAAAACTGTTTTCCAGAGTTGCTGTATCATTTTACATTCCTGCCAATAATGTATGAGTGATCTAGTTTCTCCACACTGTCACCAACACTTGTTATTATTTTAATTTTAGCTATTCTGATAGGCATGTAGCAGTAATTCATTGAGATTTTGGCTTGCATTTCTCTGACAACTAAACATATTAAATGTCTTTGCATGTCCTTATTTGATATCTGTATATTCTCTTTCCTGAGACATCTGCTCATATCTTTTGTTCATTTTCTAATTGGACTTTTTAATTTTCTTTTCTTGAGTTTTGAGAGTACTCTATATATTTTAGATAGTAGCTTTCTGTTGAATATGTAGTTTACAAATATTTTCCGCCAGTCTGTGGCTTATCTTTTCATTCTCTTCACAGGGTGTACACAGAGCAAAAGTGTTTAATTTTGATGAAGTGAAATGTATCAAGTTTCTTTTTTATGGATTGTTTATTGGTGTCAAGATGAACTCTTTACCTAGCTCCAGGTCTCAAAGTCTTTCTCTTACAGTTCTTTTTCCCTAAAATTTTTTATAGTTTTCTGTTTTACATTTAAGTTCATGATCAATTTTGAGTTGATTTTTGTATAAAGTATGAGATTCAGATTCAAGATCAAGTTTATTTATTTTTTCCTACTGATATCAGTTTCTCCAGTGTAATTTTTTTTTTTTGGAAAGCGCCATCTTTTCTCCATTGAATTACTTTTGCTTCTTTTCCAAATATTAACTAAGCATATTTGTGTATATCTATTTTTGGGTTCTCTGTTCTGTTCTGTTGCTCTGTGTGTCTATCCTTTAGAGTGGCTCTATCTTTTCTAATCTTCACTCTCCCAAGATATTTTTTTAGGTACTCTAAATCCTATTCCTTTCCAAATACATTGTAAAATAAGTTCTTCCAGGTTAATACAAAATCTTGCTGCAATTTTGATAAAATTGCATTAAACCTGATGATCAATTTTGGAAAAATTGGTATCTTTATTATGTTGGATCCTTCATCTATGGACACAAATATTTCTCCACTTATTTAGATTTACTTTGATTTCTTTTATCATCACTTGTAATTTTTAGTGCACAATTTTGTACATGTTTTGTTAAGTTTATACACAATCATTTCATTTTTTCTGAATCAACTGTAAGTAGCATTGTTTTTTATTTTGTTCCACATGTTCATTGTTAGCATATAGAAAAGCAATTGATTTATTTGAATGCTTATCTTGTGTCCTGAAATCTTGCTGAATTCACTTACTAGTATAAGAGAGTTTTTTTTTTTTCTTTTGGTAGTTTCCTTGGCATTTTCTGTGTAGACAGTTATATTGCCTGCACACAAGGCAATTTTATTTGGTTTTATCCAGTGTGTATGCCTTTTATTTTTCTTTATTGCTGTGGCTGAGCTTCTAGTACTATGTTAAAAAGAGTAGTATGTATACATTTATAATTATGGGAAAACCAATTTATCTGTGTTGGCACCTAAAAGGAATAGTAAACCAAAATCAAGCTGTTTACTCCCCTAGGACTACACGTTGTTTTGTTCTGTGAATGATTGCCTAGCTCATCATAAGCATTGAGGAAAGAGTTTGCTGTCATCCCTATCATATTACTTGTTTTCCTGAGTATTTCTTTAATGTTAATTTATACTTTAGTAATTTTAAAGATACTTTATGGATTCACTTAAATTGTTGCTTTGTTACCTCAAGTTTTAGTGGTATTAATTCATGTATATTTTGTGTTCTGACTATAACTCATGGTCAACGTTTGTATAATACAGTAATTTTATTTTATAAACTTATTTTAAGCACATAAATGTTCTTTCTTTTAAAAAATGGCAGGTTTTGGGGAAATATGCTTGTGGAATGATTTTGACTTTGCTTTTGTTTGGTACCTTAGAAGCATCACTTGCTTCTTCCTGATTTTCAAAATAATCGATTGGTTTGGTGTTATTCTGTACCAGCTATTCATAATATTTTTGGATTTGAAGCCAGCAGGAAGTGTATCTGTGATTTCTCACAAGAGAATTGTTTTTTCTTTCTATATCTAGGACAGACCTCACCTGTCTTAGTTTAGGTTCCCTCAGAACAAGATTCCAAGGTAAGGATTAAAATGCAAGTTGTTTATTTGAAAAGTTATCCCCAGGTTACACCACTAGAGGAATGACAAAGATGAGACAGAAAAGGGAAGAAAACCAACCAAAGGTTGATAAGAATCAGGTTACTATGTGAAAAACTGAAACACAATCCTGCTGGACATAGTGTAGAACATATCCCAGAGTTATCGCAGTCAAGTAGAGAATGGTGAGATGATTATAGACTCATTCCCTGCCCATCATTGATTGGGGGGACTTCTGAGGGGCATTACCTAACATGTTAAGCCTTTCCTATTCACTCACCAAGCCAAAAATCCAGACCAAACATACAGGCAATTCCATTTTATTAGAGTCTCAAGTATTTGCTATCAGCATCCTGGAGATATGGACAGGGCATTGAGGGCATCTGTCAAACTTCCTTGTCATTCATTATCTTAGGGTGAGGTGAGTCATTTTATTATCTCAAACTTTGGGGGTATTAATTCAGGTATATTCTGTGTTCTTACACTTTGCTTATAGCCCTTCCAGGGTCCAACTTTCTATAAGGTGCTGATATCTATTTACCTGCCTGCCTGAGGCCTGCTCTCCTGCCAGGAGGGGATGTGAAACCCTAAACCTTTAGCCACTGCTAGCTCCAGTAACGGACAGCTGCACTGTCAGCAGACGTGGCACTGCTCTGCTTTTCAGCTTCCTCTTTGCTTCTGGTACCTGAACTTTCATTTTCTTTTTTTCTTATCTAGTTTATTATTTTGCTTGAATCAAGACAACTCAATCTTTTAAATAACTACGTAGTATATTGTGAGTTGGGCGCATATTTATTCAAACCATTCAACTTAGTAATAGACATTTACTTTTTTGTGTTAGGTTTTTGTTTGCTTTTGCATTGCCAACATAGTTGCTATAAACTTCCCTTTTCATGTATCTTTTGTAATAGTGCCTTTATCTATGGGATAATGTCCCAGAAATGATATAACATCACAGAAGTTTGAATTGATTAATTCTTTACTGCATTTTAAAAAGGCTATAACAATTTATATTTCCACCAGCAATGCATCCTGGTGGAAAGATTTATTGGCCTTATAAATATAAGGCAGAAATTAAAGTCTTTTTTTCTCAGAGCATTAATACTTTAATTCCCCAGCTCCTCAGCAAAGAAAATAATTTTGCCATTCATTTAAATAGAAAATAAATTGTATAATAATAATAAAAACCAAAGCACAAGAATTGAACAATAAATCTGCAAACTTTGTATCTGGCAAACTGGAATAGTTCAGAATAAATGTACTATTACTTATACCTGGACCAGAGAAAAATAAATAATAAATCCTAATTTCCAACCAAAACTGACTCCATTCATAGTTAGTTATTACTTTTCAGCTCTTTGGTTAATTAAGGGTCATTCAGGTGCTTGGTATGAATTCTTTATATATATACTTTTAAAGATGTGGGGTACAATTTAGGATTATGTATATTATATTATGTACAATGGAAATTGTACAGGTAAAGTTTGGGCCTCTTTTTGGTTCTCACTTTGCCTGGTTTGGGATCAGGTACCCTTACTGATGTTAGGTGCCCACTCCTCCTAGCAGTATCCCGCTACTGCCAATCCCTTTCTTATAGTGTTATGGCAAATGTTCAGGGTCCACTTGTGAATGAGAACATGTGATACTCAATACTTTGTTTCTGTGATAGATCACTGAGTATTACAGAAACTAAATCCATCCAAGTTGCTGGGAAGTCCATACGTTTGTCCTTCTTTATAGCTGCATAATATTCTATCATATATATGTACCACATTTTAAAAATCCAGTCCAGTTTCAATGGGCAGTGCAGTTGGTTCCATATTTTTGTTATTGTGAATAGTGATGCCATAAACATGCATGTGCAGGTATCTTTTTTGTAGAATGCTTTGAGTTCCCCTGGGTATGTTTCCAGTAGGGGGATTGCTGGATCATATGGAATGTCAATTTCTAGTTCTTTTGGAAATTGTCACACTGTTTTCCATAGAGATTGAACTAGTTTGCATTCCCACCTGGAGTGTTGAAGTGTTCCTTTTTCTCTGCATCCTCACCAACATCTGTTATTGTTTGTTTTATTAGTGATGGTCATTCTTACGGGGGTCAGGTGATATCTCAATGCGGTTTTGATTTGCATTTATCTGATGATTAGTGAGGCTGAGAAATTTTTCATGTGTCTGTTGGCTGCCTGTATATTTTCTTTTCAGAGGTATTTATTCATGCCTTTTGTCCACTTTTTAATGGGGCTGTTTTTTTTTTCCTTTCGGCATATTTGAGTTCCTTGTAGGTCCTGGATGTTAGGCCTTTTTCAGATACATAGTTGGCAAATATTTTTTTTCCTATTTTGTGGGCTGTCTCCCTGCTTTCTTGATCATTTCTTTTGCTTTGAGGAAGCTTTTCAGTTTAATGAGGTCCCACTTGTCTATCTTATTTCTTATGGCGTGGACATCTGGGGTTTTGATTAGGAATTGCTTGCCTATTCCGATTTCTGTAAGGCTGTCTTCTGTGTTTTCTAAGATTCTTATAGTTTAAGGTTTTATATTTAGGTTTTTAATCCATTTAGAGTTGACTTTTGTGTATGGTGATAGGTAGGGGTCCTGTTTTAATCTGCACGTGGTCAGCCAGTTTTCCCAGCACCATTTACTGAATAGGTTCTCCTCTCCCCAGTGGTTCTTATTGGAGGCTTTGTTGAAGATGAGTTGGTTGAGAGATTGAGGTTTTGCTTCCAGAATCGCTGTCCTTTTCCATTGGTTCATATGCCTGTTCTTGTACCAATACCAGGTTCTTTTGATTATTGTAGCCTCATTGTAAAGTCTAAAGTCTGGAAGGGTGATATCTCCTGCTGTATTTCTTTTGCTAAGAATTTTTTTGACAATTCGCGGTTGTTTATGTTTCCATATGAATTTCTGTATTTTCACTTCCAGGTCTGAGAAGAATGATGTTGGTAATTTAATGAGTATTGCGTTGAATCTGTAGATTGCCTTTGGTAAGATGGACATTTTAACAATATTGATTCTTCCTATCCATGAGCATGGAGCATTTTTCCATTTTTTTGTGTCTTCTTGGATTTCTTTGAGTAGTGTTTTGTATTTTTCATTGTAAAGTTCTTTCACTTCTCTGCTTAGGAAGAAGCTAAGATATTTCATTTTTGTGTGTGTGGCTATTGTGAATGGGATTGTGCTTTTTATTTGTTCTCTTCCTGTTTGTTGTTGGTGTGAAAGAATGAAACTGTCTTTTACCCATTTATTTTTACCCTGAGGTTTTGCCAAAGTCCTTTATCAGTGCAAGGAAGTTTTGACAGATTCTCTTGGATTTTCAAGGTATAGGATCACATTGTCAGCAAAGAGGGATAACTTAACTTCTTCTTTTTCTATTTGGATACTCCTGATTTCCTTCTCTTGTCTAATTGCTCTAGCTAGGACTTCCTACACAATGTTGAACTGGAGGGGTGAGAGTGGGCAACCTTAT
Source organism: Carlito syrichta (assembly GCF_000164805.1). Lineage (NCBI taxonomy): Eukaryota > Metazoa > Chordata > Mammalia > Primates > Tarsiidae > Carlito > Carlito syrichta. The sequence continues at coordinate 248,127 of NW_007260123.1, forward strand.
CTTGTTCTGATTTTCAGAGAAAATGCTTCCAGTTTCTGTCTATTTAACAATATGTTGGCTGTGGGTTTATCATAGATGGAGCTTAGTATTTTGAGGTATGTTCCTTCTATGCCTAAATGTTTGAGGGTTTTTATCAAGAAGGGATGCTTGATTTAGCAGAAGTCTTTTCTGCATCTAATGATAAAATCATGTGGTTCTTGTTTTTAGATCTGTTGATGTATTTAATTACATTTATGGTCTTGTGGATGTTGAACCAGCCCTGCATCCTAGGGATGAAGCCTAGTTAGTCATGGTGGTTGATTTTTGAGATGTTTGTTGGATCTGATTTGCTAGAATCTTGTTGAGAATTATTGCATCTATGTTGATGAGAGATATTGGCCTGTAGTTCTCTTTTTGTTGGATCTTTATCTAGGTTGGGTGTCAGTGTGATATTAGCTTTGTTAAATGATTTGGGGAGAATTCTTTCTCAATTGCCTGGAATACTTTCAATAGGATTGATATCATCTCCTCCTTGTATGTTTTGTAGAATTCTGCTGGGAAGTGATCTGTCCACGTTTTTTTGTTTTGTTGTTGTTGTTGTTGGTAGCTTTCTTATGACAGAGTCAATTTCCTGGGTTATTATTGGCCTATTTAGTGTATCAGTGTCTTCTTGTTTCAACCTTGGGGGTGTGTGTGATGTCATTAAGCCCTCCTCTTCATTTACGTTATCAAGTTTGTTTCCATACAGGTGTGCCTAGTAGTCTCTAATAATCTTTTGTATTTCTTCAGGGCCAGTTGTGAGTTGATCTTTTGCATTTCTGATTCTATTTATTTGGGCTTTTTCTATTTTTTTCTTGGTCATTCTGGCTAAGGGTCCTTTATTCTTATTTATTGATATGAATTCTTAGGGAGACAGACCTTGGGAAGACACTAGCATGGTAGTTTAGGATATGTTTATCAAATCAGATAAAATAATTGCCTCCTTGAAATTTAATAAATACTACCTCTTAAGATGTGTAATGTCAAAATTACCTTAGGGACACTTGAGTTCATAGGTTTCTGGCACCGTTGACTGACTGAAAACATACTTCTAAAACCTACCTGGTTTATCTCTGCCAAAATAAGCTTCTACTTCTGACACCTCCAACTGACAAAGGTCTTTCAAACTCTGTGGCCATGGCTCTGTTTTCACAATCCTTCTAAGGAAACTGAGAAATTTCAAATGAAAAAGATGAACTCTGAGGACAGTTTGATTTCATTCAATTAAAGTATACTTTTCATGACATTTATTTTTACATATAAAATGACACATTTAATTATAATATCATAAGTTAAATCTTCTAAGTTCAGAATTTTAAAATCAGTAGTTATACTGAAATTTATTTTGATATTACTTGTAAATAAAAGTTTGGCTAAAATATCAATATGAAGATTTTAAGGAAAATATTTAAAACTACAAGAAACAATTTTCAAGTACAAGAGCAGTATTTAATTTAATTTAAATCTTAATGAAAATTTTGTAAGTCTTTTTCTAGATATTTGATAAGCTTCTTTCTAGTTTTTGTAGGTTCATAAAAGTTTAAGAAGAAAATTTTTCATTTAGAAAATATAGATTCTGTTTTGTTAGTAGAAAATGACTTCTCATTAATTCAATCATAATAAAACATATATGTAGTTTTATTTACCTCTTTCTATTTATTTAATGGCTCTCTATTCAGAAATTGTTAGAAGTGAATTTTGACTTCCAGGAGAAATACTTCTTATTTCAGCTAAGAAAGCTGAAAAAGCAGATTTCTTTTTTTTTTATCAATATTTTTTATTATGATTTTGTGGAGTACAGTTAAGGGTTAGGTGTACAATTACGTTTCATTCAGACACCCTGTTGATAAGTGGTGTTTCCCCATCCCCAGACAGATATTTGCTACTGTTAATCCCATCCCCCCCCATAGTTTCCCAGTACAGTCAGTCATTTTCTTATAGTATTACATTGGATAAAAAACAGATTTCAATGCAGTAAGACAAGGTTTTTATTGGGGTCTTAGGGATAGCTGTTTAAGAGACAGAGATTTGGCTAGAAGCCAAATTGTTTTCTGAAAAAAAGAAGAAGAGTAGGGGTTTTTAAAGTATCTAAGGATGACTGCACACATTATTTTGAAAGAATTATATTGGTGACTGGCTTAGAACATGAGACCATAGTTCCTTCGTTGTTGCTGTTCAGTAGTTGCAGCACTGGCAAAATTTGGCTATTTTCCTGGATGTTGTGGTCATGGTGGTTTGGTGTAGTCCAAAGGTCCGAGGTTCAAGCCAAGTGTCTGTTTTATCTGTTTGTTTATTTGGCAAAGTTGCAGGTTGTGAAAGCGGTCCTCCTTAGTATGTTTTCCTGACTCCATTTAAGAGTTATGTACCAGTGTGATGACATTTTGTGTATAACATTTTATAACATACATCTGGAATAGTTCTTAATAATTCAGTTTGCCACATTTTTTGTGGAGACAGGGAGGAGAAAGGGAGGTTTGGTGAAAAGAAGGATCCTGTAAAGATGGTCTCCTATATGATTTGACTTACAATTTTTTGACTATGTGCAAAAACTGTAGGCATTTAGTAGACACTATTTCAAGTATCCATACAACCATTCTGTTTTTACTTTCAGTATAATATTCAATAAATTCCAGGTGCTATTTAATACAATATTATAAAACAAGCTTTGTGTTAGATGATTTTGCCCAACTATAGGCTAGTATAAGTGCTCTGAGCATGTTTAAGGTAGGCTAGGATAAGCTATGATGTTCAGTAAGTTAGATGCATTTACAACTTAATGCTATTTTCAATTTATAATAGGTTTATTGAATGTAATCCCATCATGAATCGAGAAGCATCTCTCCATAGATGTGCTTGAAGCATCTTCCAATGGTCTAGCTGCTCTTGAAAAAACTGTACTGATAATTTTGATTTTTTTTGCAAGAGTGGGGGAGGAGGTGTATTACAATGAATTTTTAGTTTATAAAGATTGTCCTCTACAGGGTTGTCAAAGCATTTGCCTTGTTTCAATCAAATTCATTTTTTTACTAAGGATATTTCTTGTTTATCCCATCAGCAGACAAGTTCTCTATTCACTAAACGTCTATAGCAATGATTTAGTATGTTTCTCACCATGTATCATAGTGAATTATATCATAATTCTTTATGTAAACTCCTTGAGATAAGTGAATCTGAATTAAATATTTTTGTACTCAGTCATCCTCAAAGTCAATGTAATTAGTATAAGATTTTATACAGAGTTAGTAAAAAATAAATTTATGCTAATTGAAATTACCCAGGTGGTATTTCTCAGGGGAAGGTATCATGGAGTTGCTGCTAACGAGAATTGATAACTCTGGCAGAAATCTCCAGAATAAGTAGATTCATGTCACACAGATTATTTTTATTTTATTTTATTTTATTTCTACTAATTTATATTTGCTAAATATTTTGGCATTTTAATAGCATTTTTTTTTTTCAAAAAACCAACTCTCTCATTTTATTTCCACTTACTCATGTGATGTAGTTGGGCAGGGAGACTACAGTTTACAGTATCAGAAATTCAGTGATATTCCAAGGCTCCATGAACAGTTAATGGTAGAAGCTGGAAACCAAATACACATCACATATCAAATTGCATAACCAAGAAGGTGACATTTAAGCAAATACCTGAATGTTATAAAGGAGTGAAGCATATAGATAGCTGTACTTTATCCACCTGATTAACTGAGATAGTAGTGGTTTTAGTTGCTACCTTGAGATTTGGGGGTAAACTAATAAGCATGAGCACATCCTGCCCTACTTTCTCCAAATTAGTGGGAGAGACAAAATACAGCAGGCAGTCATAAATGGATAGAAGATTAAAACTAGAATAAATACTTTGAGATAATGTTAATGATGCCTTAAAAATGTATGAAAGGGAGACCTGACTTAATTTCAAAGGATAGGTCTAGGAAGTTTCCCTCAGTGGTGTCTGAATTAAAATCTGAGGCTGAATAGAAATGGACTGGATAGAAGGGGTTGCAGAGAGGGTTGGGTATATGGATGAAACAAAAAAGATGAAGAGTGTTCTAGGTAGGTAAAAGAACATCATGGGCAATGATCCAGAGGTAGAGTGACATATACTGGACCCAAAGGAAAAACTGAAAGGAGGTATGTGGTTGCAGCCCAGAGACCAAGGAGCAGTGTGGTGGGAGATGAGATCTGTGAGGATGTGCACGCGGCAGACCAGGCAGGCTCATCCTTTTTATTGCTACTAATTTATAATTGTTAACTATTTTGGCATTTTAAAAGCATTTTAAAAAAAATCAACTTTCTCATTTTATTTCCAGTTACTCAGATGTAGTTGGGCAGGTAGACTACAGTTTACAGTATCAGAAATTCAGTGGTATTTCAAGACTCCATGAACAGTTAATGGCAGAAGCTGGTAACCAAATACAGTTGACCCTTGAACAAAATGGGTTTAAACTAAGTGGATCCATGTATATGTGGATTTTTTGCTACCTCTAAAACTGCAGGAACAACCCCTCTTCTTCCTCTTCCTCTTTTTTAGCCTACTGGACATGAAGACAAGCAAGGGTGAAGACCTTTTTGATGATTCACTTTTACTTAGTAAATATATTCTTCTCTTCCTTATGATTTTCTTAATGATATTTTCTTTTCTCTGGGTTATTTGTTGCAAGACAGAGAATATAATACATACAACATATAAAATATGTGTTAACTAACTTTATGCTATTGGTAAAACTACTGGCCAACAGTAGGCTATTAGTAGTTAAACTTTTTTTTTTTTTTTAAGTTGGAGTCTCACTACTTCACCCAGGCTGGAGTGCTGTGGCACGCATGCTCATGGCCACCCCAGCATGGGCCTGCTGGGTTCCGGCGATCCTTCTGCCTCAACCTTCCGAGTAGCTGGAACTACACCACCCCTGGTTATTTAATTTAATTTATTTTATTTTATTTTATTTTATTTTAGACACGGTCTTGCCAGGTTGCCCGGGCTGGTCTTGCACCCACGGGCTCAGGCAATCCACTTGCCTTGGCCTCCCAAAGTGCTGGGATTACAGGCTGAGCCACCAAGCCCGGCAGTAGTTAAACTTTTTGAAGCATACAAAATATGTATTTTTCAACTATTTATGTTATTGGTAAAGCATCTGGTCAACAGTAAGCTAATAGTTAAATGTGGGGGGAATAAAAAGTTGCTGGGCTCAGTGACTCAATATTCAAATAACACAAATACAAATTTACCTATGTCAAATTTACATTCTCTTTAAAAAATGAGAATAAAAGATGTAATGATACTATCACTTTGCTATATTATTAAAGTTTCAGTCAAATGTCTTTCAATCATTTATTTCTCCAGTAAAGCTAACTGTAAATACTTTTAGTAACATTTTGAAAGCATTGCGTGAAAAGTCTCCAGCCCTTCTTTTTCTTCATAATGACTTTAATATTATACCAATTTTTCCTTTCTTAGAGAATTCTTTATAACTATTTAGTATTCTCTCTTACCTTTAAATTATGCATTCGTTCAGTATTGAGTCATTTTATCTGATGCTTTGGGCTATAATATGCACCTGTACCCCACATTCCAAATAAGTACTGCAAATATTCTAGAAATATAGTTCTGATTTTTCTTTTCTTTTTTTTTTTCTCATCTCTCAAGTAAAATTTTAATAGGATGTTTTGTGTTAGAATTCCCTCTCAACCCCTCCCACACCCACAAGTTTCATGCTAATGCCAAGTATCAACTCAAGGACAAAGGTAGAACCAGTGTGTACAATGTGGAGGATGTCTGTTTCAGCTGTAGTTACCAATGGAGGAAAACCTGATGCAAACAGGCAAATGCTTGAGGCAGCTTGAGGCAGTCAGAGGCCACAATCTGGTTGCAGATTTGGGTGCACAAGACTGGCTGGTGGTCAAGTAGGGCTCTGCTGCCTGCCTGCCACGTGGCATGCATACCTGAGTTGTGAGCAACCAAAGGAACTTTCAACTCTGACAGTTCTGTCTCATTTTCTTTGTGCTTGCTTAAGGAGTGGGAAGGGATGAGGTGGTCAGGCAGTCTCCACTTCTCTGTCTTATGGTGTCCTATTTTAATAACCTGCACACAGCCATAGACCCATGGGGTAGGGATGGGGCTCTGGCTTTCTTTGAGTATCTGCCAGTTCCCTTTCTGGAGGGAGTAACCATTTGGTGCCACAAGGGGAAGGTGAGTAGGGAAGGCTGCTTCCCCAGGGCTGAACAACCCAACAGAGCCAGGAAGACCTGGCCCCCATGGGTCATGTCCAGCCCTTCACCAGGGCTCCTTCCAGGTGCCTTTCCCACTCGAGGCTCTTGGAAGCAGGCTGATAGAACTGGGTGTGCATAAAGGGCTTCTCTGGCTGGCAGGCAGACCTGGACTGTCAGCCAGACCTGTACTGTCAACCAGAGAGTGGGATCAAACAGCTTGGTTTTGGCACTCTCCATGGCTTGTGGGGAAAAGGCTATGACCCAAAGGTGAGTGGTCCTGTTGAGACAGAGAGCTCCTCTGGAAAGAAACAGAGTAAACAACTTGAACTCAGCTGAAACAGTGAGATAAGATACAGAAAATGGGGAGGCGGCCATGAGTCCTCAGTGTAAGCCAGGCAGACACTCAACCCTGTGCAACACATATCTGTTCTGAGCCCTCCTGGGCCCTCTCTCAGTCACTCCACAACCCAAGCCCAGGTACCCATCCTTATCCCTGACACACTCCTGAAGGAACCAGCTAATCAAATACTACTGAAGGCCACACTACCCTAACCTCTCATGGGCTCATCTGTCATTTAGCTTCAGGACTAAGCAGTGTTGTCCAACCCATCAGGGATAAGGTTAGTCCCTGCTCTGCTACCAATTTGCTGTGTGACTTTGGCCAAGTCACTTAAACTCCTGGCCTGTGTCCTCATCTGTAAAAGGAGAGTACTGGTGGGGGAGATGTTCTTTTAACCCCATTCCAGCAGCAAAACCTTGTTTAATTCTTAATCCTGCTAGGATCTGATTATTTTAACAATCCTATGTTTCCCAAACCTGGGTTTGGGAGCTAGGTAGTCCCAGCCTTGCATGGGATGAATTTCCTTTACATAGGACACTTTCTAATAGGCCATGGTCTGTGTGCTGCCACCTGGGACACTGACAATGACCAAGAAAAATAAGCAGTCATAGGATCATCTCCCAAGGCAGGGCTCTGAGACAGCACAGGGCCAGGGTCCTGGCCCCATCACCAGCAGTTGGTCCAACTCATTCATTTTTCTTGTTGTCCAGCTGTGGGACCAGTGAGACCTGGTAAGCACTGAATATCTCAGGTCATATCAACCATTCCCATGTCCATTAACATGGAATGAGACCTTGTCTAGCCCAGATCCAGGCAGGAACTGGAATTCCAATTTATGGCCTTGCCATGGCTGACCCTACTTCTTTGCAGGGCTGCTTGTACTCTTCCCCACACTGTGATACAGGTATGGAAATCCCAGCCCCTCCTGATGGTCTTCTGCATAGGCTTCCTCTTTTTCCTCTTCCAGGGTAGCCAGTCCCCTCCAACGATGGCCCACCCAAATCCTGGCAGTCATCTCAGCCCTTGCTTTTTTGATTCTTCAATGGTAGCAGGACTATTTTTGCTCTACCTCTGTGAGGATCCATCTGAAACAGTTGGTGGAACGTTGGTAAAACTCATGGTGTCCCATTCTCTGGTCAGCAAGTACTCCTAACAGTCTTTCCTAAGAGTGGCTGGGGCCCAGTTGCAGGAAGCTGTCTGGCACAACAGCAGTGAAACCTGACCTAAGGGATCAATGGTTCCATCTACTCTGTGGACCAGGAGCCCAAGAACCTGCCTCCACAAGGTACCAGCTTCTCAATAGAAAGCATCAATTCCCTCAGAGCTATGTAGAGATGATAAAGATCCAGGCATGAAGAAAGCAGTCCCTGTACTCAAGGGCCTCTGTCCTGGGAATGAAGTCTTCTTCTTGGCGGCCTGACACACAGCAGTTCTCAGGTTGAAGGCAGGTAGTTTCCAGGCAATCGATTTGGAGTATATGAATTATTTGGCCATCTTAAATAGAAGGGAAGGCAAAGTATTGAAAAGAGAAGAGAGAAGAGCAAGGCATGCAGTGAGAGGTAGGGTAGAGTGGTAGAGAGCATGCTGGCCAAGGACCCTTTATTCCCTTGCTTTGCTCTGTGGCCTTGGGCCAACTTATCACTTCCTTGGTCCCTCGGCCCTACAGTTCTTTGCTCCATCTAGCTCTCAGGAGCCTAGGGACCCATACCTTGGGATACTGCAAATCAGCTCAACCTGACCCTGACTACTAGGAGCCCCTCCCCAAAAACCTATTCAGTTTCCCTAGGCTGCAGCTGAGCCTGTGGCTCAAGAAAAGGGGAGCCCAAAATAAACAAATCATTTGGCTGAGGTGACAGAGAGGATTATTTTTTAATGAGTTGGACTCAAATAAAAACATGGTGTCTGAACAGCCTCACCTAAGAGGTGCTGGACCACTAACACTATGATAAATACTGTCTATTTAAAAATAAATATATTTATATATATAAAATCTCATTTGTTTTTTACTTATGAAAATAATAAGCTATCACCAACCTGGATTGGCCTCATCACTAAATTAGCAAAAATCAGCTCAGCACAGACTTTCCAGAGATAAATACTGGTGACTCAGTCAGGAGAAAAAAATATGTTAAAAAATCCCAAACCCTCCTCAAAACCAAACCCCCCTTTCAAAGTAAAAGGAGCTACATGAGAGTAACCAGCCAATACTGTGTCATAGGCTGCAGCACGTGAAGGGGAGAGAGAAAGACCTAGGTAAAGGGACAAGAAAGGAAGGGAAGGAAGGAAAAGAAGGAAGGAGAGAGGGAAAAGGTCAGGCAGGAGAAGAGGACTCTGTCCATGGCTTCCAGGTTCTGGCGCCAGGCGCCTATGAAGGGCAAGGCTGCTCCAGCCCTGAAGCCAGTGGAGGACCAGGTGGGGCCAGCCAACATGGTCAGCTAGTGCAAGCAGTTGTAGACTCTGGCAAAGGAGCAAGATCCCAGACCTGCTTGGACCATGAGCCGTAAACACTTAGATGCCTGGCCCAAGGTGAGCATTAGAAGAGGCTGCCTTGGCAGGAAGACTCTAAAATGGCACTGTTGAGGGCAGCGCACACAGGTTCCCTTTGGATGGAGTTGAGTTGCTGACCAATTGAACAGCTCCAGGGGTCTGAGTATCCTGTAGCATCTCTATGTGGGCTAAACTCTTGCAATACTCTGGGCCCAGCTGTTCACTTAATGCTTGCAGCTCTCAGTCAAATAAGATTATCCTTTCTGTGGCAGCCTGGTGGCCCCCAGAGCTGCCACCACGGATGCTCATCCTCCATGCTGGATTCATCTGTCTGCAGGTCCTCATGGTTATAGGCACCGTTGACAATGCATGTAGACATATTTTCCAGCTCATCATTAGGATGCCTCCATCTCCACCTCACTGTTACTGGTCTCCTGATTACTGGTACTGCTGTGGGGCTGGGACTTGGGGGAATCTGTTGAGTTGGACTCAGAGTAATTGACAGAACATGGGGAGGAGTAGGATGAGGATGAGGAGCTAGATGCTGGGTATTTACTGTGGTTCTATTTGCTCTTGGTGGATGCAATGTCATTGCTGCAACTGGGACCATCTGCTCCTGTGTTGTGCATGTGGGAACCACTGGGGCCATGTTGAGGGCTGAGACTGGAGGAGTCAGAATAGCTATTCTTGGACTTGGGGCTTTGGCAGCTCAAACTGCAGACCTCATTGTCGGCCCCATTCACCATCTCCACAAACTGTCAGCACTTCAGCATGTACTCCAGCAGTCCTGGGTAGAAGTGCTGAGCAGTCTCAATTCTCTCACCCACATGGCCCTCCGGCACTGATTTCTGGATATTTTGTCTGTTCTTTATGGATGTCTGTTCTTCCTGAATTGGGGTTTCAGTCATTCGAGCAAAGGCTGTGGCAGTGGCACAATACCTATGGTGCACCAGGTAAGATGAGACCATGTTCTGCATCACTGCCTGCCACTCGCCAAGCTGGGTACTGATGGGGAAGCAGTGGACAATGCCCTGGACCTTGGCACACCATTCCCACATGTAGTACTCAGTGTCAAACAGGAAGGGCTGTTGCTGCCCAAAGTTGGCATCCACAATCTCCCCAGGAGTCTGCAGGCCTACAGTGGGGTAGATATTGGCCAGGAGGTCTGTGAAAGCTATACCAGGGCTGTGGCCATTCTTGGTGTAGAAGCAGGTGCCCTTGATGAGGTTGACCCAGCAGCCAATTACACCTCCTGTGGTGAATGTGGGACCATAGGGCTGGTCAGTCCCCCAAGAGCAGAGGGAATGCCCATCATTGCCATAGTAACCATAGGAATGTTTGTCCCAACCAGAAAGTCTGTTCATGTTGAGAGTTCTATTCCTATGTACCCATCTCTTCCTTTGCTGACAATCTTCACCTCAAAGTAATATATGCCACAGGCAGCAAATGGAGGGAGGATGGCATGCACTGGGGCTGCATCTTTGTGATTTTTGCTATGATCTTTGTAGTGGATGTGGAGGTTGCTCTGGGAGAGGTCAATGTAGTTGTACTTGTCTTTGGGGCTCCAGGAGGACAGCAGCGGCATCTCTTGTTGGTTGACCATGGGGTACAGGAGCTGCAGGCACTGGTTCAGCTCCTGGTCCTCTGGCCGACAGAAGTAGCCCGTCGCTAGCACCCCTGACAGAGGTAACCCGTCGCTAGCACCCCAGCCTGCGGTCTCCCAGCTCTCGGTCACCATCTCCGCCGCCATCTTGGAGGGAGTTCAGCTCTGGTGTTTCTCACTCCTTGGAACAACTGCCATCTCTAAATTCGTGTTATAAAAAAGACAGTAACAAACCATAAACCCAAAGATGCAAAATGGCCCCCCATCATAGAAAGAAAAATGAGAAGGTGAATGCAAATATTAACCTAGAGAAGACAAGAAAACAAAGCAAAGTGTCCTATTTAAAATTTCTCTGCCACGTAAGCAGGTGGGTAAGGATAGTGTATTTAAATAAGATTTCACTATTAGCAGTGTACTTTGGCTATATGAAGATAATTAGGGCTTAAAATAGTCAATCAAATTGTAATGAAAAAGTCTTTTTATACAGAAAAAGACCTAATGTTGTGGGGAAAAAAAAGACAGGCATCAAATATTGATAAAAAGGCCAATATTAAGTAGTATTTAGTGGATGACCCTAACACTTTCTCCAGAGACTTCAGGAATTGCATATAATCTGAAAAACCTGCATTTATGTATTTGTTCAATATAACTTCTTGTCTTTATTACCTTTTCAAAAGAGATGAGAGGATCCATGACCTCATACATGATGTTAACATACATCACCTGGATATGAGTAATAATAGAATAGTAACTATTCTAGTGAGGCTATCATTGGTCCTGCTAAAAATGAGGTAGCATTGTCTTCATTCAAGATTCCTGAACACTAATATCTACCTAGCACATCTGTCTTTCTTGACATTGAATCCTAATGCAGTCCACAAATTGTAGCACAAAATAAAGGCAATATTTTTCTTTAGGACTCTCATCTAACATTGTATCTTTTGATTAAAAAAAAGAGTCTGCAGAAAAACCCTGTAAGAATACTAAGAAACATATAATTTTTTCAATGTTACTGTGGTCTAAAAAGTTATGCTTATCAGAAAATCCGATAAATTAAGGATATACAATGTTTATATTATAAAAATGCAAATAAATTCAGAGGAAGATAGCTATGAGTCCAAGTAAAGAGACATTGAGGCAAAAATTAGCTCGAGTCAAAGAGAACTACAAAACAACAAGAGCAGCAAAGTTTTTTTTTTAATTTTAAATTTTAAAGATGTGGGGTACAATTCAGGGTTAAGTATACGAATGTTCATTATGTAGGTACCCTCATTGATGAGGTGTGGCCCCTCCCCACCCTGCAGCATCCCACTACTGCCAATCTCACCCCTTCTACCTCCCCCACCCTTCCCTCACCCCTGGCAATTATTTCCCACTACTGACAATCCTCCTCTTATAGTATTACGGTAATTGTTCAAGGTTCACTTATGAATGAGAACATGTGATACTCAGTTCTTTCTTTCTGTGATAGATTGCTCAGTGTTATAGCCTTTAAGTCCATCCAAGTAAGAGCAACAAAGTTTTATCTTCAATGACAAATTTTATTGCTACTCTTCAGACATTTACCAAATGCTGTCTGTGTGCCATCCACTGTGCTAGGGTGTACAAAATAAGCAACATAGTGGGAGTAGGACATATCTGTGAGGATTGATTTGAGGAAGGACATTGTTATAGATGGGCCTCTGGAAATAGTGCCTGAGACAGAAATGTATGTGCTAGTGCTTTCAAAAATAAAATCTGTAAAGTGAGGGAGGCCGAAGAAAGAAGCTAGCTAATGAGGTATTGTTAGTGAAATTTAGCTTCAGCCTGATGCTGTGAGTAATTCTCAACTAAAAAAGTGATATTGGAAAGGGAATTGGGCTTTTGTGCCCCTCACACTGGTCATTGGCTATGGGATATAATGGAGGATAGTCATATCCATATCCATCATGAGTTTCTGGGTAGGACAACTTCCATTGCCCTAGGGCATGTCTCCAGAGAAGGTAGCAGATGAAAGCTGTTAGTGACAACAGATGCAATAACTGGTAAAGATATTCTAGAGGACTGGGCATGACACTAACCGTGCCTACTATTTGTAGCTGACAAAAGATGGAAAAGTTATAAATGCATACAAAAAACTTACTGTTTTAGATTTGAGAAAAGAAGTGGTGGGGAAATATACTTCATCTGTTTATTGGTGAAGATAGCAAGGAGGCATGAGGAATTGAGTCTAATAATGTATCTGTTACAGTGTCCCAGGCTGACACATGCCCAAACAGTCTGACCAGCCGCCCTTCAGAAATGCTTGTCTCAAAAGTGGATGATTCAGTTGATGGCTATTTTCCACTCTTCAGTCTTATGATGTGACAAACACAAGGTTTCTGTACACCACTTAGCAAAATTTTTGTGTGGCACAATTTCTGAATAGTATTTGGGCATCAATAATTTTACTTAACAATTTTAATGACACGATAGAGGTATATTTACAATTGTTAGCCATCTTGAATTTTCCTGGACTCTTAATTCTGCCAATTGCCCACCAATTTTACTAAACTTTAGGGGTGAGGGGTAGGGGTAATATATTTGGGAATGAATTAATAACTATGTAGAGAATGGATTTGGGTGTTTTTAAATGCAGTGAATATCAAATATGTTTCTCAAGATGTGCCAACTTCTTTTTTCTGTGACCAGATGCCTCTAGAAGCTACGGGATCTTTCAGTCTTGTGCAGACATTTTTTCTTTTTAGAGAAAAAGTTACAGTTTTTGAGTCCTGTAATATGACTTTCCCATTTGGTTAGTGGCTTCCTAAGCAGAGGTGATTGTTCTAGAATCAGCAGCAAGGTTTGTGACTTTTTAATTTGATGGAGATCATTCTGATCTTGTCAGGAACAGCAGCTTTTTTGGATGCCTAAGCCCTGTGAGGTGTCTTTGTGAGTCCATACTGAATTCTGAGTCCACAGTCTACTCCTTCAGTCATCTGATAATTGTGTAAGTGGTTCGGCACCCTTTCTGTTTAAATCATTTTGTTTCCAATACTTCAATTTTGTTTTTAGTACTTGAACTCTGACTGATACATTTTTAAATTGAAGTTTAATGATGATTAGATGCTGGGTGTAGAGGGGGTTTATTTTTTAACTCATAGAGTTGAGAAACAATTTTTCTCTTTGACAGCTAAATGTTTACATATTAGATTGTAGACCTCAGGTAAAAATGTTTTATTAAAAAGTTTACCAACTAAAATATGATTAGAAAAATTTCCCACATTATGCAAAAGGTGAAAATTATTTTCAAAGGTACTTGATTGCTTAAACTATGTATTGTTTTTAATCTCATTATAAAAATAACATTCACATTAGAGAATCTTTGGAAAGTTAGTTGCACTTTAAATCTATGTTTTTCTCTAGCCAGCCTCTATCTTGCCCTTGTAAATTCTCCATTTTGTAAAGACAGATTGCAAATTAGCCTACTCATGCAACACAACATAAACATCAAACATCAACTTTTCCACACAAGTGTAATATTTGTTTTTTACTAGCTACTTTTGTCAGTGACTCAATAGTCTTAAATTCTGTATATGTTCAAATGCTTAGTATTTCTGTTTCTTTTATAAAAATTAACTCTTATGTAAGATCTCTTTCCCCTATAGCACTATAACATATCTCAGCCTTCACAATTAAATTCAGAAAGGGACATTGTAACTTTCTATCGAATTATTTATTTCCACAGAATCACCTATAGTATTGTATTCTTAGTAATATGATGAAAATAACTCCCTAGTGAATGCTTTTTATATGCTGTAAATTTCAGTGTTGTTTTACAATGGGTAATTTGATTTCAAACAAAGCAAGGCTTTAAACAAAGGCTTTCTCTTCTTAATAAAATAGAGCAATGGGTTGGAGGAACATTTTTCAGCTTTCTTGATTAAGGGTTAAGGAATTATTTGCAGTCTTGAAATGTGGCATACTGAATATCCTTAGAGAATGCCACATAACATTGCAATAACAAAAATGTGTCAGTGTGCTTTGTATAATATGACCAGTGACTTGATTCCATTTCAGTAGCATTAGGTTTCTTATCTCTTGGGGTGACAATTTGCTTATGCTCATATTTATACTGCAGATCTTCAAAAGTTGACATTCTTCCCATTTGCAAAGGGTTTCAATAGTTCATCCAACTAAAAAACACAGAAATTTCCCTGTTCTCTGATACATAGAAATAACTTGCCTGAAGGCAAAAGTACTGTTACATAATTAATATCATCTAGGGAATAAACATAGTGCCTAAAGCATCTAGTCCCAAATCATGTCTGTGGGGTGACTGATGCAATGACTATGTTGTGCATCACACAGTTGATTCACCTGCAATGTTTGGAGATAGATCATGATAATATATGCACTAGACGAATTGGTTATTTTATGATCAAAGCCAAAGAAATTAGCAAATAGCATTTTTATCAAGTTGTTTTGTACATGATTTACTTACCAATTTTGTGTTCATTAGTGAAGGGCTTGGAAGACAGACTATTCTTGTTCTCTGTGGTCCCTAGGTGTCATTGATTTAGGTCAATTGTGACTTAGTGAAACAGTTAACTTTAAAAATTAAATATTACTTTCTTCATAGTAATGAACAATAATTACACTAAAAATCTTATTCTATTTTATTTTAAAGATGTGGGGTACAATTCAGGATTAGTTATACAAGTGATCATCATACAGGTAAAGTTTGGGCCTCCCTTTGATTCCCAGTTTGCTCGGTTTGAGATCAGGTACCCTTATTGGTGTTGTATCCCCACCCACAACCCCACCCCAGCAATATCTCTCTACTGACAATTCCTTTCGTATAATATTATGGTAAGTTTAGGGTCTGCTTATGAGTGAGAACATGTGGTACTCTGTTCTTTGTTTCTGTGACAGATCACTGAGTATTATAGACTCTAAATTCATCCAAGTTGCTGTGAAGTTCATAGTTTTGTCCTTCTTTATGGCTGCATTATATTCCATTGTGTATATGTACCACAGTTTTTTCAGTCCAGTTTCAATGGGCAGCATGTTTGGTTCTATGTTTTTGTTAATGTGAATAGTGCTGCAATAAACATGCATGTGGAGGTATCTTTTATGTAGAATGATTTGAGTTCCTCTTAGTATATTCCCCGTAGGGGGATTGCTGGGTCATATGGAAGGTCAATTTCTAGTTCTTTCAGAAATTGCCACATTGTTTTCCAAAGAGGTTGTACTAGTTTGCATTCCCACCAGCAGTGCTGAAGCATTCCTCCCCCGCCCAGCCCATCCTTGCCAGCATCGTGTTGTTTGTTTTATTAATGATGGCCATTCTTACTGGGGTTAGGTGGTATCTCAATGTGGTTTTGATTTGCTTTTCTCTGATGATGAGTGAGACTGAGCACTTTTTCATGTGTCTGTTGACTGTCCATATATCTTCTTTTTAGAAGAGTCTATTCCTGTCTTTTGTCCCCTTTTTAATGGGATTGTTTGTTTTTTTCCTTTCGGCGTGTTTGACTTTCTTGTAGATCCTAGATGTTAGACCTTTGTCAGATATATAGTTGGCAAATATTTTTTCCCATTCAGTGGGCTGTCTCCCTGCTCTCTTGATGGTTTCTTTTGTTTTGCAGAAGCTTTTCACTTGTCTATCTTATCTTTTATGGCATTTGCTTTTGGAGAGTTGGTCAGGAATTGGTTACCTATTCCAATTTCTGTAAGAGTGTTTCCTAATTTTCTTCTAGGATTCTTAAATTTAGGTTTTACATTTAGGTCTTTGATCTATTTAGAGTTGATTTTTGTGTATGGTGATAGGTAGGGGTTCTGTTTCAATCTTCTGCGTGTGGTCAGCCAGTTTTCCCAGCACCAATTATTTAATAGGTTCTTTTCTCTCCAGTGGTTGTTGGTAGAGGCTTTGTTGAAGATAAGTTGGTTGAGAAATTGAGATTTTGCCTCTGGGATCTCTATCCTGTTCCATTGGTGTGTATGTCTGTTCTTCTACTAATACCAGGCTACTTTGTAGTAGCCTAATGGTAAAGCTTTATTGTAGCCTTATAGTAAAGCTTGAAGTCTGCAAGCGTGATAGCTCCTGCTTTGTTTCTTTTGCTAAGGATTGTTTTGATTATTCGTGGTTGTTTATGTTTCTATATGAATTTCTGTATTTTAATTTCCAGGACCAAGAAGAATGATGTTAGTAGTTTAATGGGTATTGTGTTGAATCTGTAGATTGCTTTTGATAGAATGGACATTTTAATAATGTTGATTCTTCCTATCCATGAGCATGGAATATTTTTCCATTTGTTTGTGTCTTCTTGGATTTCTTTGAGCATTGTTTTGTATTTTTCATTGTAAAGATCTTTCACTTCTCTGGTTAGGAAGATGCCGAGATATTTCATTTTTGTGTGTGGCTATTGTGAATAGGATTATGATTTTAATTTTGTTCTCTACCTGTTTGTTTTAGTGTGTAACAATGCGACTGTCTTTTGCACATTTATTTTGTACCCTGAGACTTTGCCAAAGTCCTTTACAGTGAAAACAGGTTTTTGACAAATTCTCTTGAATTTTTGAGGTATCGGATCATATTGTCAGCAAAGGGGGTTAACTTAACTTCCTCTTTTCCTATTTGGATACTCCTGAATAAATCCTATTTTAACTGAGTAGAATATTTTAAAGTTTTCAAGGTACATTTGTAGTTTTCTTTATAGTTTACTTTCAATAACAATTCTGTGAGATAGGGCAAGACATTATTATTCCTATTAGAGAGATGAAAATCTGAAGTCTAGCAACATTTACTCAATGTTGCAACGTCCTGAGATAGAAAATGGGAAGGAGGAAAAATCTAAAGGTATGAGTTTCTGGAGGCTACATCTCTATCTGCTACTTATTGATGTTTAACAATTAAACATTCTGCTACAGAACTTTAAATTTACTGAGACAGAAAAACAAGATACTACATATTATTTTTATTTATTTATTTATTTTGAGATGGAGTCTCATTCTTGTTGCTCAGGCTGGAGTACAGTGGCATGCTCATGGCCACCACACCCAAACTTGCTGTAGTACCAGCAAGTAGCTGGAACTACAGACACACACCATTATGCCTGCTAATTTTTGTGATTTATTGTAAAGATGAGGTTTCACCAAGTTGCCCCGGCTGGTATCAAATCCCTGGAATCCGACAATCTCTCGCCTCAGTCTCCCAAAGTGCTGGGATTACAGCTGAGTAACCACGCCCAGCTGGTACTTCATATTAAATAAACTACATGATATATTCAGGATATATTTGCAGTAAGGGGATTGCGGGGTCATATGGGAGGTTGATATTTAGAGCTTTAGGAATCGCCACATTGCTTTCCACAGAGGTTGCACTAGTTTACACTCCCACCAACGGTGTAGAAGTGTACTCAAATCACTCTATAAAAAAGATACCTGCACATGTATGTTTATTGCAGCATTGTTCACAATAGCAAGAATGCAACCATGCTACCCATCAAAAGAGGACTGGATTTAAAAAAATGTGGTACATATACACGATGGAGTACTACGCAGCCATAAAAAAGAACAAAATCATGAATTTCACAGCAACCTGGATGGAACTAGAGTCTATAACACTGAGTGACCTCTCACAGAAACAAAGATCCGAGTATCACATGTTCTCACTCATATAGTGGACCTTGAACATCCAATGTAATACTATAAGAAAATGACTGACAGTAGTGGGAAACTATGGAGGCGGAGCAGATGGGATTACTGGTAGTAAATATTTGTCTGGGGACGGGGAAACACCTCTTATCAACAAGGGTGCCTGAATGAAATGTATTTGTATACCTAACCCTTAACTGTACCCTACAATATCATAATAAAAAATATTGATTATAAAAAAAAAACATTATCTTTATTTGCACAGGCCACTTAACTAAAAACTCATGTTTAATAACATCTATTAGTCATGCTCATATTAAAGAGTGATTACTCAGAAGTATAGTATGGGAAATATCAGTTTCTATTAGTATCTTTTCCCACATACTCAAGCTACAAGGTTATGCCTCCCTAGGGAGAGGGTGTGTTTTAACCAGTGTGCCACTGTTGCTGATAGTAGCATGTCATTTGGTGCAGGTGACTGAAAACCAAATAAATGTTGCAAATTAGGGACATGCATCAGTCAGTGAGTTCCATACTGGACTGATCAGCAGAATCAGGTAACTCTGTAGACTAAAGAAGTCTGAGAATCACTGGAATACACATGTGGCTTATTGTTTGAACCAAAGTGGTACTATTATCACACTTCTGTTACACTGCAGTTTAAGTAGGCACTCCCTATAAACTTCCAAAAGAAGGATCAGCAGTTCAAAGGATTAGTAGAAACTGAAGAAGACTTCTGGAATTTGATGACTGAATTCAAGTTCCCAACATCAAGCCTTTGTACTCTCTGAAAACTTTGGTTCCGATTCATTCTCTGGTTCTTAAGATTTTAAGTTGACTTTACTTGGTTATGACACCACAATAGCTCTAGCCCTAGTACCATCTGACTTAGGTAGACTATGTTTAGCCTCATTGAGTGTGGGAGAATGATTTCAGGGCATCCTTAATCATATATGAGGGGGAGGAAACGCATTGTCAGCTCTAGGACTTGGAATTTTGACTTGCCTACTGGTGGGAAGTGATATCAAACAGCTAAGCAGGTGTTAACAGACATGTTACTGCTGAGGGAGTTGTCCAACACGGTCACCAATATCATTTTCTCGGATGGCACTTATTGTCTTTGCCCATATAATGTGCACATGTAAGTTTTTAAAGTTTTTATTATAATGCAGATGTGCGTTTTGTCTCACTTTTTAATCTATGATATAGGCCACATACTGTCCATATACTTATCTATTTACCCTGAGGATTGTACTTATTATTTGCATGGGTTTTATTCAAGAGTTGCTCCACTTCTACACTGTTGGTGGGAGTGTAAACTAGTACAGCCTCTGTGGAAAACAGTGTGGTGATGCCTAAAAGATCTAAAAATTAGACCTTCCATATGACCCCACAATCACCCTACTGGGAATATAGCCAGAGAAACTCAAATCACTCTATAAAAAAGATACCTATACACGTATGTTTAGCACAGCATTGTTCACAGTAGCGAGAACATGGAGCCAACTGTGCTGCCCATCAAAAGAGGACTGGATTAAAAATATGTGGTACAGCCTTTGGGAGGCTGAGGTGAGTGGATTGCCTGAGCCCGTGGGTACAAGACCCGCCTGGGCAGCGAGACCTCATCTCTACAGTAAATCAAAAAAATCAGCCGGGCGTGGTAGCGCATGCCTGAAATTCCGGCTACTCGGAAGTCTGAGGCGGAAGGATCGCCGGAGCCCAGCAGGTCGAGGCTGCGGTGGCCGGGAGTGGCCACTGCACTCCAGTCTGGGCGACAGAGTGAGACTCCAATTCAAAAAAAAAAAAAATATGTGGTACATATACATGATGGAATATTGCACAGCCATAAAGAAGAACACAATCATGAACTTCACAGCAACCTGGATGGACTTATAGTCTATAATACTGAGTGATCTTTCACAGAAACAAAGTACTGAGTATCACATGTGCTCATTCATAAGTGGACTTGAACAATTATCATAATACTATAAGAAAAGGATTAGCAGTAGTGGGAAACTGCCGGGAAGGGGGTGGGAAAGCAGGATTGGCAGTAGTGGGAATTTGCCTGGGGAAGGGGGGGGACATACCTCATCAACAAGGGTACCTGCATAATGAACATTTATATACCTAGCCTTGAATTGCACCCCATATCTTTAAAATAAACAAATTAAAAGTTAATGAAAAAAAGAGGTGTTCCATAATTTTCTTGCCTTCCACTAATATTAGACACTCATGTTGTTGTGCCCTCTTTTTAAAAATCATAGTTAATGCTAAAATTAAATCTATGTTATTAAAGCATACACCAAAAAAGAATTGCAACATTCATGGCCCCGGATGGTGTGGTCAGTGCTAGACAAGATTATGAGAGCTCTTTTCTAAAAACTTGTATTACTTAATTTATTATAACTATGGAAAAGAAAGTTACAAAAAATTCTAGGGTACCATAATGACAAAATCTGCTACTGAAAATATTATAAAATCATGTTAGTAACTTTTTTTGCCCAAAATTTGGAACAGAAAGTGAAAAGAGCTTATTTAAATTAAATTTTGTTTGATGTGGAGACATATGGTCGAGTAAATCCTGGAGCCAACAGGCAATCCATGAATTGGAATAGGACTTACACACACACACACACACACACACACACACACACACACACACACACACTGAACTCAGAGCAAAAAAAAAAAATAGTCTAACATAATAAAATTCCTGACTTTAAACGGCAAAGGAGACTTCTCTAAAGGAAATGACCTTGCATCTAAAATGTAAAGTTTTTTATTTTTATTTTTTACCCTGGTATAGTGATCAGGTTAAAAAAAAAGGATTTTGAGAATTCATGAATTCATGTGGCTTTAGCAATTCCAAAAGATGCTGTAATGACCCCATTGACTCTCTATTGATTTTTTCTTTCTTCTTTCCTCTTGCCTTCCTCTATTTATTTTCCCTTTTTCTTTTTTTCTCTTATTCTACTACTGAGGACCTATTACATGCCAGACCCTGTCTAGAAATTGGAGATGCAGCAAAGAACGAGGCAACATATGCCACTGATCTCACGGACGGACCTTACATTTTGGCAAAAACAGTCATCACATGGACAAATAAATATACAAACAAACAGGATAATTTCATATATTGGTAATAAAAGCGAAATAAGTTGGTGTGTCAGTGATTGACAAAGAGCATGTGTGTGAGTGTGAGTGTGTGTGTGTGTGTGTGTGTGTATGTGTGTGTGTTACAATTTTGGATTAAGTAATCTGAAAAAACAACTTTGAGGAACTAAAGATGAGCCAAGATCTGAAGAATACTCCCTAACAAGACTTAGTGAAAAGAAGTTTATGTGTAACGTTTTCCAGGCAGAGGAAATAGCAAATGCAAAGACCCAGGAATGACTTTGGGGGTCCAAGAATCCCAATGTGGCCAGGATATAGTAAGCTCCATTTTGAAAGAAGTAGATCAATAACATCTGTCTTCTGAGGTGGGGAAAAATAGGGAGCTCTGTGGGAATCAGAGACTGTATCAAGGCACACCTTCATAGCAGGACTGGTTATAAAGAGCTTGAGATAGCACCTGAACACATCAAAGCAGAACTGAATTAGATTACAAATTAATAAACAACTTCTAAAAGTTTGATACCTAAAGTGTTATATTTGTCATGCCAGAATATACAGACTGAATAATGCTTGCAAAACTTAGTTGTTCACTAGGAAAGGATTCCTTGATGGCACAGTTGATATTTAATTTAACAAGTTAATTGAGGGATAACTCAGGCTTACATTGTAGAAAATTAATTTACCATCCAATTCGTTAGGGAAAAAGAAATGAAAGGCAGTGTCTGGTTATGGGATAAGAAAAACATGAACAAATAGGATTAGGAAGCTTCCTTGTCAGATATTTGGTAAGGAAAATCCAGAGAAGATATTTTCATGTTTGGAGCTCTTAAAAATTAAAATTCTTATTTGAGCCCATGCCTATAATCCCAGCACTTTGGGAGGCTAAGGTGAGAGAATTGCCTGAGTTCTCAGGTTCGAGACAAGCCTGGGCAACTTGGTGGGACCTTATCTCTACAATAAAAAAAACAAACTACAATTCTCAAAATGTATGTGGATTAAAATATATCATTATGTACATGAATTATTGATTCAATTTATGAAGAACATTACATCTTCAAGTTCTTTCATATTTTTGAAGAAAAGCCATTGGGTGCCCGTGAAAAAGGAGTAACAGAGTTATTATCCTGCTGGAGAATCTTTAAGGTGAATTTCATATAATTCTCCATAAGCTGTCACATGATCTGAGTTGACTATAAACCACGTGTAATATAAAGCACACATCTGTGTACTTTATAACTTTTCATTTAACACTTTATTAGGCCCTACTTGACTAGATTATCAGATTCTTGAAGGTAGAGAACACATTACTTCTTTTTCATCATGTTCTGTAGAGTGTAGACCCAAGACAATATGACAAACTTAGTAAGATAGTATAATTTTTACTGGGGTTTATATTGGTCTTGGCTAGGTCACTAGGTCAAAATACATAGGGGATAAAAAAATTGATGGCTCTGCAGTCAAAATTGGCCTCAGCTTATTTTTGTAAAGTTTACTGGAACACAGTCTTGGCTATTTGTTTACTTATTATTAATAGTTGCTTTGCTGCTACAACAGCAGAGTTGACTATATGCAACAGAAAATATATGGATCTCAAAATCTCAAAATCCTTTTACACAAAAGGTGTTGCTGATCCCTGAAAGAGTCTTTTCTATTTTGTTTGTGCCTTGGTGTGATTTTTTAAAAAGTACCTACATTTCCAACTGCTAGTTTAATGATTTAATTTTTACATTTGTCTTTATTTTGGTGTAAGGTGTAATATAGAAATCTTACTACATTACATCGCTCCATTATGATTGCTACCTTACCACTTACTGGGTGATACATGTACTCATTACTCTTATAAAACACCATATTTATTATTTTTCCTGGTACCAGATAGGCATATTAATATTACTTTACATATGCTGAACTTTTACTATATGATAAACACTTTATTAAGCATTTTACTAGAATACTTGTATTTGTTATACCTAATTCTGTAACACTTGTACTGTGCTTTGATTGTCTCCATTAAGAAACTAAGGTAGATAGATATTACAAAAACTGTCCAAGTACACACACTTAAAAAGTGAAGAAAGCAAATTTCATAGATCTTAAGAGACGTAAAAATGCAATTACTAGGTTATTTTGAATAAAAGTCGAATAAGTATATAACATTCTTAAACATATTTTGATCATGGCTTTCTCTTGTGCTTAGTGTGATGAACAAATATTTGGTATCAAGCTCTGCTCTAAGCATGTTACAAATTTAACTGATTTAAACCCCAAAACAACCTCATGAGGTAAGTATTATCATTATCGATATTATGACAGTAGAAAGTCGAGGCACAGAGAGATTAAATGGTTTCCTGGTGAGCGCCCAAAAAGTGTCAGACATGGGATTTAAATGTGGGGAGACCTATTCTTGCAATTCTGCTTTTTTCTAGGCTTTTACACTTGTCCTTTGAATTGTCCTAGTAATTACAGAAATGTGTGTTTCTAATTTTTTTTTTTATGAACACCTGATGACCTGTAGGGAGAGCAGTAAGTCAAGACTGAGTTAAAATTTTTTATTTAACCCTTTGCACTCGTAGTTTTCTCACAAGTCACCTGCCAGCAACTTGAACACACTTTTTTTTTTTTTTTTTTGAGTTGGAGTCTCACTCCGGTGCCCAGACTGGAGTGCAGTGGCTGCTCCTGGCCACTGCAGCCTCGACTTGCTGGGCTGCAGCGATCCGTCCGCCTCAGCCTTCCGAGTAGCCATAATTACAGGCATGTGCTACCACGCCCGGCTGATTTTTTAAATTTATTGTAGAGATGAGGGCTTGCCAAGTTGCCCAGGCGGGTCTCGAACCCGCGGGCTCAGGCAATCCACTCACCTCTGCCTCCCAAAGGACGGGATTACAGGCTGAGCCACCAAGCCCGGCGTGAACACACTTTTTAACAAAATAGTGAAATTGAATTACTTCATATTAAACAGTATAACATCAGGACCAATTATTTTATTGTAATAATATTTGGCTTATAATGGAATTTTGGACATTGAAAAACTTATGGCAAAAAATAAAAAATTTATATCTTTTCTTTTTCTTTTTTTTGAGTTGGAGTCTCACTCTGTCACCCAGACTGGAGTGCAGTGGCCACTCCCGGCCACCGCAGCCTCAACCTGCTGGTCTCCGGCGATCCTTCCATCTCAGCCTTCCAAGTAGCTGGAACTACAGGCGCATGCTACCACGCCTGACTAATTTTTTTGACTTATTGTAGAGATGAGGTCTCGCCTGCCCAGGCGGGTCTTGAACCCGAGGGCTCAGGCAATCCACTCACCTCAGCCTCCCAAAGGCGCGGGATTACAGGTTGAGCCACCGAGCCCGGCTGTATATTTTTTATTTTTCTAATGTGTGGTAACAATCTGCCTTCAACTTCAAAAGTCTCTTTTATTTTAAAGCTACAGTAACTTGCTTATTTATCTTTTCAAGTTATGTCAGATGATATGAAGGGTATACCCACAGCTGCCTTTTTTATACGAATGCTCTTTATTGCTACCTTATGTGACAAAGAAATGTGGTATCACTATGAAAGTACTTCACACATTCTCTTTCTACATAATGCCAGCTAATTTTTAAATGTATATCTCCTATATATTCCATCTCTTTATTTGCTTTTTCATGCAACTTGGATGGAAAACTCCAAGAAAACATATCTTTTTGAAAAATTTGCACTGGCATAAGCTTGTCCTGTATAATTACCAACAATCTCTTTATGTCCCCTGAGAGGGGACATTTGAGTGGTTTGCTAGATTTTGATGTCCCCTCAGAGGGAACATCCAAGTGCAAGTTAATTATATAAGTAAAAACCCAAGAAAATAACTTAAGTAATATAGTGAAAAATCCTTTCTTTGTAATTCTCAACACACCAGAATATGAAAAGTGGTCTACTTGGTTTAGAGAGGTATATTTATATGACATAATCTTGCAAAAAGAATAAATGGTCAATCTGGACAATAGTGTATTGTCCTATAAACATAAGCTACCATGATAATATAGCTCATATTTTTTTAAAGCATTAAATATTGATTTATTTTTCTTAGTAAAAATCAGTTTGGTATTTCTTCTCCCTTTTAAAAAAAACTTTTTGAAAGGAGGACCTATGAGTCACCTATGCTTTAAAAAATATCTGAAACATTCCTTACGAGGTATGAATCTTCTTCTTGTCCTCTTTATTTGAGCTTGGATGTGTCAAATACAATGAAATAGAATTTTAAAACTTACCAGAAAAATCACTGGTGGATTCTGCAGAAACCAGATTGATTTTAATCTTAGAGTAATTTTTTTCAGACTTCTGTGTCTGTGTTTAGAGGTGCCTCTCTTCTCCTGGCTCTATTCATCTCAGCAGTTATTACATTAGGAAAAGCACCACTCAGGGATTCAGAACTATTTCCCAGGAGCAAATTGAGTGAAGCAAAATGGTTTGTATTTATGTTTCCTAATTGGTTGTACTTTTACAGTGGGATGTGAATTTTTCCTAGGAAGGTGTTGGTATTGGCCATATCCAAAATCAGGCAAAAGTTCACGTCATTGGAGAATAATTCGAGTGGAATTACTGATGGGAACACTGGCAGAAGCAGTGCATTCTGGACAGCCTTTTCAGTTGGGCACCATTCTTGACTTCTGACTTCCTGGAAGCTAAAACCAAAATCAGTTTTAAATGCTTGGCTTCACTTAAAATTAGGTTTGAAGAAGATAATTTACTGGGTCACTGGCTAAGGAACAGCTTGAAAAGAATTTCATTTACTAACACTGTGGTGCTGGTTGTCATGAGAAGACCCTGGATCAGCTGAGCCAATGTCCTGATGAAATGTTGAATCCTGAGTTTCTGAAATGCTGAATATTTATTTGTTCCTGGAAAATAAGAATGTTGCTTTGATTTTAAAAAAATTCTTATCTATTGTTTAGTCCCCAACTATGAAATAAACAATGATGAATGATTTACATTTACAGTAAGCAGATACACATGATTATTTTCATTTTTATGTTCGATAATGTGGAGTGATTAGCTGAGAGTGTTGGGTCTTTTTATGTTTAGTACAAGTGCTTAAAATAATAAAACTGGTTTTTTAAAAAATTTTTATACCAATTTGCACTTTTATTTGACAAGTGGTATAAGTTCAGATCATTGTATCAAATAACCGTATTATAATCGTAGTACTTTAGAATCAGTGTTAATGAAGCCTAAAACTCATGAGAGAATAAAGGGTGGAAGGAGAGTAATCAGCAAATGAATTATTTCTTTATGAAGTTTTAAATATATTTTTAAAATGTAAGACCTCAATACAGATTATCTGTTCAAGGACAATCTTTCCTTTAAGAAATGACATAAACTTCTACTTGTTTTGTGCTCTTTGGTGGAACATTTGTTTATTTATTATTCAACTCAAGAGAATGTTTGTGTCTGGGGATGGATAGACAGGCTAGTGCCAATATCCCTATATTTTATTCAGAGCCATATCCATGCAGCAAACCTAGAGTGTTTGGGAGATTTGATAATGCATAGCAATAATTCATATCATTTGTCACCAAACCAACAACAAACATTTGATGCATACTGATTAAAAATGATATGTGATAGAGCATTTCCTAACATTTATATATCAGAATAAGGGAACTGAATGCCAGATAACTCAATGTCATTGGCCATCGTTTCCCCATTGCTGTGTACATGTTAGTTTACCACTGGCTAGCCACATAGCTGTGTGAACTTGGATAACTTGCAGAATCATAGAATCTTCTGGATAAAGGAAATCTTAAAGCATATCAGTCACTCACAGTATCCTTCATCCTCTTCAGCATTGGTTTTTATAAAGTAACTGTACAGCTTCTGCTTGACTTCTCCCAATGATGAGGAACTCTGTATTAACGAAGGAATTACCATTTTAAGATGATTCCACATAATAGTAAATTCTCCAAATACTGAGCTCTTTTGTTTTCAGCTATGCAAATATAAAATGAATATAATAACTACTGTTTTTCTTATCTCACAAACTTTTTGTAAGGATAAAATGAGGTAATTCATGTAGAAAATGTAGTATACTCCATGAAGTGAGATCTACTGTAAGGTATTATTCTTATTACTCCAAGTGTGTTAGACTGATGATTATTCACATCTATTTGCTCTTCCTTCTGGATAAGAATTATGGCATTAGACTTTTTCATGTTACTCTGACCAATGAAATATAAATAGAGGTAACATGTGTCACAACTGGGCAAAAGTTTGAAGAGCCAGCATGTAATGCCAAGTTTTTTTCCTTTCTCTGCTATTACCATTAATAGTCCAGAAAGAGGCTACTTCAATAGCTTGAGTCCCAGGTTGAAGGTGACATGTGGTTGAGCTGTAGTTTATTCCCATTGTTGTGTTTCATGAATCAGAAATAATTCTTGGTTGTACACCACTGAGATATTTGGGTGATTTGTCATTATAGTCTAACCTAGGCTTTCCCGACTGGTATACTTTTTACATTTAAGGACCTAATTGCATATAAGAAGTTATATTTTTGTGAACTTACCACCATAGGGATAGTCTGTTGCTCTTCCTGCTGACTCTATAGAAACTTTTTTCTTTCTTTCTTTCTTTTTTTGCAGCCACTATAGAAGACAGTGTAGTACTCTTTCCTGGACTGAACAGGTAAAACTTCAAAGCATCACGAAAAAAAACAGGCTTTTGTTGGATACCTGAAAACCTAGTATGCCTCTGATATTTTTTCCATGAAAATTCCAAGTTATGACCAACTTACCTTTTTGAAATTGTGAACTGTAGGTATTTTTCTTTAACTTAGTCTTTCTCAAAGCATTTAACAATTCATCAAAAATGTAATTTAAAATTTAAAAACCCTCTAACAAAGTTTTTAGAATTTTTTTCTAATTACCCTCCCATGAAATTTTAAGTCCATAGATATAAACTGTTTACTCATTTATATTTTGTGCTCTCTAGTGGATCATTTGTTTATTGATTTACAACCTCTATGGTATGTATGATTATGCCTTTAATTGAAATGAGTAAGATGTTTTCATTTTCAAAACTAGCAATTGTTCTCACTGGGTATGAATGCGCTACTTGAAGGGCAGGCAACTTAGGAAAAGTCAATTTCTGAAACTACAGGCTGATCTGGACAATCTCACAATGTGTGGTCCCAAGCAGAGGAGGCAGAATTGAGCAGAACAAGGTTCTGGAAAACAACAACAACAAAGCTTTCCTTATCATAAAGTAGAGAATTTTGAGAGGTGCATGCAATGTATTTTGTAAAAAAAAAGTCATAAATTGTCAAAATTCAACAGTAATAAAGTTGAGTAAGTTGAAGACAGCATAGACTATGGCATAAGAAAGTAGAATAGAAAATGACAAAAAAAAAAACCAAACAGAATAGAGAATGACAAAAACAATGTACATAGTATTTAATAAACATTTACTATGAACTTGAATTCTTTCCTTCAATTCTTCTACCAAGTTTCTGAAGTTCTATTATTAGATAAATATACTAGATGAGGAAACTGACGTAGGCTGTGAAAGCGCTAGGCTTAGAGAGGATAAGTGGCTGGGAGGGGCAAAGTCAAGGTCTGTAGCCAAGACTGAGACTCCGACTCCACACTCACCACCAGAGGGTAAACTTACTGTTCTCTAGAGTTGAGGAATAGCCTTTTCTGGGGAGGAGTTCATTGCTAACAAGGCAATAAATCAGAAAAGAATTGGTGTTATTATTTTACACTCATCTCTTTAGAGAATTATGTATCACTGCTTTCTGGGTAGCTAAGAAGTGACTGTACATGGTATATCAAAGCTAGCTCCATGACTGAGGGCTGAATATTATTAGAAGTCATATGTAATATATGCCCATTGTAAGCTTTTATTTGTTTTGCAATGTTTATGATTTATATGTTTATAACTAGTTTCATAAATTTCTCCCCAACTTACTTTATCAGAAGAAAAGCCATGCTGGGTTACTTCCTCTCCATGTTACCACATACTTCTTAGCTGCTAAGTGAATTTTCCCTTTCCAGGCTGCCCTCGTAATTATGTTATCCCTATGTCTTTAGGATAAAAATCTTAGGATGCACGATAGTTTTCCTCTCTTTTGTTAATTTTTGTATCCCTAACGCATATAGTTTCTGAAATATAGGAAAGACTCAATGAATGGTCATTGAATGAGCAGATGAATGGTAAACCTATAGGAAACTTCTCTGGTTCCAGGGCTATTTTTACCATAGGAGTTACTGCCTGTTTATAAATACAATCTATAAGTTCAACAGCATATTGTTAAGTAGCCACTTTGTCTTCATTTTCCAATGAGATAGTCATAAATTTATTTGTGTGTATGTGTGTGTATGTTTGTTTTTGATTGATAATGGAGGTAGATTTTTTTCCACTTTTTATCTGTATGTAAATTTTTTGTTGTTTTTTAAATTTTTATTTTAGAGTCGTGGGGTACAAGTGGCAATTTACTACAAAAGAAGGTTGCATGCAGGTGAAGTTTGGGCTTCTAGCAGGTCCTCTCTCCCCCACTAGTGGACCAGGTACCCAGTGTGTTACCATGTGCCCTTCTCCCTCCCTCCCCTAACAATGTCTAGTATTTGCTGATCTCACCCTTGTGGTAGTGTGACTAGTGTTCAGGACCCGTTCATGAGTGAGAGCATGCAGTATTTACCTCTTTGTTTCTGCAACAGTTCACTTAGTATGATGGTCTCTAGTTGCATCCAAGTTGCTGTGAAGGCCTTGATCTTGTACTTCTTTATGGCTGCATAATAGTCCATCATGAGGAGCTGCTCCTCACAGAGAAGCTTTGGATATTAATATGTCTTTTGGGTTCTGTTTTAAGGTGGTAGACTTAACACATACATTTAAAACTGCAGTGGAATGTTAGTAAAGAAGTATAAAAGATGACAAAACTTTTGACAGTAAGGGTCAACAATTGAAAGAGATGTCAACAGAATTTCTGGAAGACAGAAAACATAAGCATAAAGAAATGTGGGTGGATGAAACAACTGAAAACAGGCACAGGGGTACTACATGAGAATCTATCAGCGAACCTGAAGTGTGCTGGAGCCAGTTGTCACAGGGGTCTGCAATTGGGCTTATCTCTTCCCAACCATGAGTTCAAAGATGTCATGTTGGCAGTTGGAAACTGGCCACACTGGGAGTACAAAAGAGGGCTCCTTCCCCACATCTCCCCATTAGCTGGTTTTTATGGGGCCCCTTAGCTCATCATTGATTTAGTAGTTCTGGGTGAACAAGAATTTACAACTCTAACAGGTTTCACACAATGCTGCTAGTGGTCAAGG